>NC_057803.1:605895481-606148901 GCF_018294505.1 Triticum aestivum
GCTGCAGTCCAAGTACTCGCCTAAGTTATCAAAATCCTACCGAGTGGTAAGCCAGACTTCCACTCGGAGGCTTAGCTGCAGTCCAAGTACTCGCCTAAGTTATCAAAATCCTACCGAGTGGTAAGCCAGACTTCCACTCGGAGGCTTAGCTGCAGTCCAAGTACTCGCCTAAGTTATCAAAATCCTACCGAGTGGTAAGCCAGACTTCCACTCGAAGGCTTAGCTGCGAAATCCGTTTCGCCTAAGTTAAACAAAATCCTACCGAGTGGTAAGCCAACCTTCCACTCGGAGGCTTAGCTGCAGTCCAAGTACTCGCCTAAGTTAAACAAAATCCTACCGAGTGGTAAGCCAGCCTTCCACTCGGAGGCTTAGCTGCAGCCCAGTGCTCGCCTAAGACATAAAAATCCTACCGAGTGAAGAGCAAACCTCTCACTCGGGGGCTTAGCTGCAGCCCAGTGCTCGCCTAAGATATAAAAATCCTACCGAGTGAAGAGCAAACCTCTCACTCGGGGGCTTAGCTGCAGCCCAGTGCTCGCCTAAGATATAAAAATCCTACCGAGTGAGGAGCAAACCTCTCACTCGGGGGCTTAGCTGCAGCCCAGTGCTCGCCTAAGATATAAAAATCCTACCGAGTGAAGAGCAAACCCCTCACTCGGGGGCTTAGCTGCAGCCCAGTGCTCGCCTAAGTGGATTAAGGAATAAGTCGACTGCAGTGAGCGTCTTGCTTTGAACCTGAAAAAGACATTTCAAGCCAAAAGCAATCATATTCAAACATCAAATTCAAGTTCGGAATGATACCTAAAGGAACCGAAAGTGCTCAGGCGCTAAGCCTGTTAAGGTTTATCAGTTACAACTCCACTCGGCATACCGAGGCAAATTTAAAGCGTCGAGCTTAAAAGAAGTTTTTTACCCCTCCTGTGGAGAGGTGGAAGGTGCAACAAACTCATCAAGATCAATTCCATCTGCGATCCGAGTGGCAGCAGCAATGAAAGTTTCCATAAAGGACCTGAAGTCGTGTTTCTTGGTGTTGGCCACCCGGAGGGCCGCCAGCTTGTCTTCTCGCGCATCTTTGCAGTGGACTCGGGCCAGACACAGAGCAACATCTGCACCGGACCGAGCCAAGGACTTTTTCCACTCCTGCACTCGACCAGGGACCGTGTTCAAGCGAGCCATCAGCGACTCGAGGTCGTTCTGGAGTGTCTCCCTGGGCCAGAGCGTTGAGTCGATGCGAGATGTGGCGACCTTCAGCCTTGCAAGATAGTCCACGACAGCTGCAACACGAGACTCCAGTCGGAAAACATTCATGGCAACTTCGTCGTTCACCGGAGAATTGACGGGGTCAAGGTTTGGTTCCAGCCGGCTAGTCTCTTCTTCAAAGTGTTGACAAAATTCTACAAGGGCGATCACCGAGTCAAGGCAATGGTCGAATGGAAAAATCACAGTTGAAGATGATTGTTGAGCGTAAAGGTTTACCTTCAAGCATAAGGAACAGCTTCTTGGCAAGACCACTCAGGAAGGCCTCCAGATCATTTTTCTTATCAAGAGCAGCTTTCAGATTGGTATTTTCTTGTTCAAGCTTGGTGACTGAAGCTAACTTCTCGTCGGCAAGCTTGATCTTCTCAGCTAGTTCAAGGTCTTTTTTCTGTTGCGCCTCCTTCACCTTACCTGCAAGTTACAGCAAGATCAGATTTTGAAACAAATAAAGGGAAAAAGCAGTCGTCGAGGTCTCACCAAACATACCTTTGGTCTCCTCCTTCGCCTTCGTCAGATTCTCCCCTTAGCCTTGGGGACTACACCCAGCGGGTGCACTCAGCATGCCCCCGCTAACACGGTGTTTAAATCGACACACCCAGTGGGTGATTGCTATAAATTCTGGAAAGAAAAGTTTTTGATAGCATATCCTAATAGAACAAGCGGTGGTCGACTGACCTGAACATTGCTTTGAAGGGCGGAACTGGCGTCGTAAGCTGCCTGGCTGGCATCCCAGATGGTCTTCAACTGCTCCATCATGATCCCTGCCTGGCGTATCACCTCCTTCGCGGCGCCAGCTTGGTCCTCTGGGACGTGGTGCGTCGTGAAGAGGGAGGGCTGTAGAGCACTCGTCAGTGGATCCGCGAAGGACACAGTGCGTCGAGTGGTGTTCTCCTCCTCCGCGACCAGAGTCTCAGGCACCGTCACATCCTGGGACACCCTGCCAGCAGACGCTTTCCTACTCCTTCTGTGCTTCAGCGGTTCCTCATCTTCATCATCATCAGGGAGAGTGATAACAGCATTGGATGGAGCTACAGAAAAGAATCAGAATTAGAGATCATGAGTCAGTCGACTAGAAACGGTGTTAAGAGTATAATACCAGGTTTTGAGGTTGTTGCGTCCTCCATCTCATGGTCGTCGGCCCGGGCTGAGGTCTCAGAAGTAGCAGCGCTGCAACTCCAAAGAATCAGTCGACTAACTCCAGCGCCAACCAGAGATAAAGTTCGCACAAAACAAGAAGACTTAAGCAGCATGATTACCCTGATATGGTGGGGATGGACACCTTCATCTTCGGCAGGAGCTTGGTCGGCTTTGACGGGGTCGCCCTGGGCTGCTTCGACGCCTTTTCAGTCGGCGCCGGAGAGGTGGTCCGAGGGCGCTTGGTCGACTGTGTAACAGTCGCAACCCCCTTGCCACATTCAGTCGCAGGGTCATGGACAAGCTTCGACCGCCTTTCCGAGCGCGGTGGTGCGACCTCCTCCTCCTCCTCTTCTTCGTCCTCATCATCATCATCATCATCATTGTCATCATCATCATCATCATCCTCAGCGGCGTCCGAGTCCCACTCCTCCTCCTGGCTCTCGCCCCCGCTCGCTTCTCCCTCCTCAGTCGGAGCCTGTGCTCCATTGGGCATTGAGTACAGCTCAGTGAGGACCTGATAGACATCAAGACAAAGATCAGTCGACCGATCGGCAGAGAAAACAGAAATAAATGTGACAAGAATACAATGGGAAGTAGAGCAGACATACCTTGTTTGGATCACTGTGGTGGTCGAGCGGAGGAATCCTTCTGGCTCCGCGAGGGTTATCCTTGTTCCCAGTAACAGCGGCCATCCACCTTTCCAGAGTGGCATCGTCGACTGCTTCTGGATTGACCCGAGTCTCATCCTCAGTCCCGCGGTACAACCACATGCAATGGCTCCGGAACTGAAGAGGCTGGATACGACGCCTAAGAAAAACCTCCAGGAGATCCATACCCGTCACTCCCTCCCGAACCAACTGAACTACACGCTCCATCAGCATCTTCACGTTAGCTTTCTCCTCCGGAATCACCTTCAGAGAGGAGGGCTTGTTCACTCGGCCCATGGTGAACTGAGGGAGTCCACTCGACTGCCCCGGTGTCGACTGATCCTGGCAGTAGAACCAGGTCGACTGCCAGCCTCTGACTGACTCGGGAAATGTCATGGCTGGGAAGGTGCTCTTGTTCCTCACCTGGATCCCCAGACCCCCACACATTTGGACAACTCGGGTTTTTTTGTCGCCTGGGCTCGCCTTCTTCACGGTCTGAGAGCGACACGTGAATATGTGCTTGAACAAGCCCCAATGCGGTCGACAACCCAGAAAACTCTCACACATGGACACAAACGCGGCAAGATAGGCGATAGAATTCGGGGTGAAGTGGTGGAGTTACGCTCCAAAGAAGTTCAAGAAACCACGGAAGAAAATGCTCGGCGCCAAAGAAAATCCGCGGTCGACATGGGTAGCCAGAAGCACGCACTCACCCTCTTCCGGCTGGGGCTGCCACTCTTTCCCCGGAAGCCTTGCAGCTCCATGAGGGATCAGGCCCTCGTTGGCCATGTCGAGGAGATCCGTCTCCATGATGGTCGACTGGATCCAATCTCCCTGGACCCAGCCTTTCGGCAGGCGAGATCTAGACGAAGACCCGCCACGACTGGTGGATCTCCCCTTCGCCTTCTCCGTCACCGACGCCTTCTTCGCGCGTTCCAGCGCCGCCGTCTTCTCCTTGACCATGGCTGCCGGCGAGACGCGCGAGGAGAAGTTGTGCGGAGGCGAGAGCGAGCGCGTTGGGCGGAGACGAAGGGAGCAGAGAGAGAATGCTGAGGCACTGCTCAAAAAACCCTCGCCGGGCGCGTTTATAAGATCCCTTCCGAGTGGATGACAGGTGGGCCCGGTCGATCTAATCATATCCTAAAACAGTTGCGCTGACGTGATACGTGGCGAAAAAAGCGGCGCGGGGATCGAGGTGTCTATGCCCTGTCCCATCCGAGCGCCGCGGTCCACCCCGCTTCGCGCGCTTCCCCAAATTTCGTATCCCGCAGAATCCGCGAACGGCAGATCGGTCTGCCAGACGCGGGATTTCCTGCAATCCGTCGCTCGGAAATCGGCAAAGTCCAAAAGATCACTCGACGAAGGAGAAGAATGGATCGAGTCGACTGAAGAGAAGTTGTTCACTATCAACAAAGAGATTTTTTGGTTCAAAACAATGCACGACCGGTACGCGAAGGCTAATCGGAAACAGCATCAACTCCTTCATCACTCAAGCCTCAATCCATTCGGGGGCTAATGATGGAGTCATGTACCTAGGGTAGGGTCACAGACCTGATCTAAGTACCCTGCCCAAGGACACCCTTAGAAGAGATCACCTTCCAGTCGACCTACGAGGGACTCACTCGACTGACTTGAAGGACTCGACCACGAAGACTCACTCGACCACCAGAAGGTCAAGAGGCACCCTGCACTGCAACGGTCTGTAATTAAGTAGACTTTATGATAGTAAAGACACTTTATGTGGGGCGTTACCAGTAACGCCCCGGACTTAATGTACCTTAAACCCTTCATTACGTGGGTTGGCTGGGGTCCTGGTGCACTCTATATAAGCCACCCCCCTCCACAGGCAGAAGGGTTCGGCACCCCGTAATCCATATACACATAATCCACTCGACCGCCTCCGGGCTCTGAGACGTAGAGCTTTTACTTCCTCCGAGAAGGGCCTGAACTCGTACATCTCTTGTGTTTACAACCTCTCCATAGCTAGGACCTTGCCTCCCCATACCTACCCCCCACTCTACTGTCAGACTTGGATCCACGACAATGGCCTCGGAACACAACAGACCGAAAGGTCGAGCATGAGTCGTATGATAGATACGATCAACATGAAGATATTCACCGATGATGACTAGTCCATCTCATGTGATGATCGGACACGGCCTAGTTGACTCGGATCATGTAATCACTTAGATGACTAGAGGGATGTCTATCTGAGTGGGAGTTCATAAGATGAACTTAATTATCTTGAACATAGTCAAAAGGTCTTCGCAAATTATATCGTGGCTCGCGCTTTAGTTCTACTGTTTAGATATGTTCCTAGAGAAAATTTAGTTGAAAGTTGATAGTAGCAATTATGCGGACTAGGTCCGTAAACTGAGGATTGTCCTCATTGCTTCATAGAAGGCTTATGTCCTTAATGCACCGCTCAGTGTGCTGAACCTCGAACGTCGTCTGTGGATGTTGCGAACATCTGACATACACATTTTGATAACTACGTGATAGTTCAGTTAAACGGTTTAGAGTTGAGGCACCGAAGACGTTTTGAAACGTCGCGAAACATATGAGATGTTTCGAGGGCTGAAATTGGGATTTCAGGCTCATGCCCACGTCAAGAGGTATAAGACCTCCGATGATTTTCTTAGCCTACAAACTAAGGAGAAAAGCTCAATTGTTGAGCTTGTGCTCAGATTGTCTGAGTACAACAATCATTTGAATCGAGTGGGAGTTGATCTTCCAGATGAGATATTGATGTTTCTCTGAAGTCATTACCACCAAGCTGCTAGAGCTTCGTGATGAACTATAATGTATCGGGGACATATATGATGATCCTTGAGATATTCACGATGTTTGACACCACAAAAGTAGAAATCAAGAAGGAGCATCAATTGTTGATCATTGGTGAAACCACTAGTTTCAAGAAGGGCAAGGGCAAGAAGGGATACTTCATGAAATGGCAAATCAGCTGCTGCTCTAGTGAAGAAACCCAAAGTTGAACCCAAGCCCGAGACTAAGTGCTTCTGTAATAAAGGGAACAGCCACTGGAGCAGAATTACCCTAGATACTTGGTAGATGAGAAGGCTGGCAAAGTCGATAGAAGTATATTGGATATACATTGTGTTAATGTGTACTTTACTAGTACTCCTAGTAGCACCAGGGTATTAGATACCGGTTCGGTTGCTAAGTGTTAGTAACTCGAAATAAAAGCTACGGAATAAACGGAGACTAGCTAAAGGTGAGATGACGATATGTGTTGATTTCCAAGGTTGATCAAATATCGTACGCTCCCTCTACCATCGAGATTGGTGTTTGCGTTGAGCATAGACATGATTGGATTATGTCTATCGCAATATGGTTATTCATTTAAGGAGAATAATGGTTACTCTGTTTATTTGAATAATATCTTCAATGGTCTTACACCTAAAATGAATGGTTTATTGAATCTCAATCGTAGTGATACACATGTTCATGCCAAAAGATAGTAATGATAGTACCACCTACTTGTGGCACTGCCACGTAAGTCATATCGGTATAAAACGCATGAAGAAGCTCCATGTTGATGGATCTTTGGGCTCACTCGTTTTTAAAAGGTTTGAGACATGTGAACCATGTCTATTGGTGTATATGCATGAAGAAACTCCATGCAAATGGACCATTTAGACTCACTTGATTTTGAATCACTTGAGACATGCAAATCATACCACATGGGCAAGATGACTGAAAGCCTCATTTTCAGTAAAATGGAACTAGAAAGCAACTTGTTGGAAGTAATACATTTTGATGTGTGCAGTCCAATGAGTGCTGAGGCATGTAGTGGATATCGTTATGTTCTTACTTCACAGATGATTTGAGTAGATGTTGAGTATATTTACTTGATGAATCACGAGTCTGAATTATTGAAAGGTTCAAGTAATTTCAGGGTGAAGTTGAAAGATCGTCGTGACAAGAGGATAAAAGATCTATGATATGATCATAGAGATGAATATCTGAATTACGAGTTTGGCACAGAATTAAGACATTGTGGAAATTGTTTCACAACTAATACAGCCTGGAACACCATAGTGTGATGGTGTGTCCGAACATCATAATTGCACCCTATTGGATATGATGCATACCATGATGTCTCTTATCGAATTACCACAATAGTTTATGGGTTAGGCATTAGAGACAACCACATTCACTTTAAAAGGGGCACCACGTAATTCTGATGAGATGACACCGTATGAACTATGGTTTAGAGAAACCTAAGCTGTCATTTCTTAAAAGTTTGGGGCTGCAACGCTTATGTGAAAAAAGTTTCAAGCTGATAAGCTCGAACCCAAAGCGGATAAATGCATCTTCATAGGACACCCAAAACAGTTGGATACCTCTTGTCTCAGATCCGAAAGCAATAAGGGATTGTTTCTAGAATCGGGTCCTTTCTCGAGGAAAAGTTTCTCTCGAAGGAATCGAGTGGGAGGATGGTGGAGACTTGATGAGGTTATTGAACCGTCACTTCAACTAGTGTATAGCAGGGCACAAAGAGTTGTACCTGTGGCACCTACACCAATTGAAGTGGAAGCTTATGATATTGATCATGAGACTTCGGATCAAGTCACTCCCAAACCTCGTAGGATGACAAGGATGCATACTACTTCAGAGTGGTACGTAATCCTGTCTTGGAAGACATGTTGCTAGACAACAATGAACCTACGAGCTATGGAGAAGCGATGGTGGGCCCGGATTCCGATAAATGGCTCGAGGCCATAAAATCCGAGAGAGGATCCATGTATGAAAACAAAGTGTAGACTTTGGCAGAACGACTCGATGGTCGTAAGACTGTTGAGTACAGATGGATTTTTTAAAAGGAAGACGGACAATGATGGTAAGTATCACCATTAAGAAAGCTCGACTTGTCGTTAAGATTTTTTCCGACAAGTTCAAGGAGTTGACTATGATGAGACTTTCTCACTCGTAGCGATGCTAAGAGTCTGTTGGAATTATATTAGCGATTACTGCATTATTTATGAAATCTTGCAGATAGGATGTCAAAACATTGTTTCCTCGACGATTTTCTTGAGGAAAGGTTGTCTGTGATACAACCGGAAGGTTTTGTAAATCCTGAAAGATGCTAATAAGTATGCAAAGCTCCAGCAATCCTTCTAAGGACTGGAGTAAGCATCTTGGAGTTGGAATGTACACTTTGATGATACGATCAAAGATTTTGGGTTTGTACAAAGTTTATGAGAAACTTGTATTTCCAAAGAAGTGAGTGGGAGCACTATAGAATTTCTAATGAGTATATGTTGTTGACATATTGTGGATCAGGAATGATGTAGAATTTCTGGAAAGCATATAGGGTTATTTGAAAAGTGTTTTTCAATAGAAAACCTGGATTAGGCTACTTGAACATTGAGCATCTAGATCTATGAGGATAGATCAAAAACGCTAAATGGTACTTTCAAATGAGCACATACCTTGACATGATCTTGAAAGTGTTCAAGATGGATCAGTCAAAGAAGGAGTTCTTGCCTGAGTTGTAAGGTATGAAGTTAAGACTTAAAGCTCGACCACGGCAGAAGAAAGAGAAAGGACGAATGTCATCCCCTATGCTTTTGTCATAGGCTCTATACGGTATGCCATGCTGAGTACCGCACCTGATGTGTGCCTTGCCACATGTCTGGCAAGAGGGTACAAAGGTGATCCAGGAGTGGATCACTAGATAGCGGTCAAAATTGTCCTTGGGGTAATAAGGACATGTTTCTCGATTATGGAGGTGATAAAGAGTTCGGCGTAAAGGGTTACATCGATGCAAGCTTTAACACCTATCTGAATGACTCTGAGTAGCAAACCGGATACGTATAGTGGAGCAACCATTTGGAATAGCTCCAAGTGGAGCGTGGAAGCAGCATTTATAATATGACCTAGAGATTTGCGAAGTACATAAGGATCTGAATGTTGCAGACCCGTTGACTAAAACCTCTCGCACAAGCAAAACATGATCAAACCCAGAACTCATTGAGTCTTAATCACATGATGATGTGAACTAGTTTAGCGACACTAGTAAACTCTTGGATGTTGGTCACATGGCGATGTGACCTATGAGTGTTAATCACATGACGATGTGAACTAGATTATTGACTCTAGTGCAAGTGGGAGACTGTTGGAAATATGCCCTAGGGGCAATAATAAATTAGTTATTATTATATTTCCTTGTTCATGATAATCGTTTATTATCCATGCTAGAATTGTATTGATAAGAAACTCAGATACATGTGTGGATACATAGACAACACCATGTCCCTAGTAAGCCTCTAGTTGACTAGCTCGTTGATCAATAGATGGTTACGGTTTCCTGACCATGGACATTGGATGTCGTTCATAATGGGATCACATCATTGGGAGAATGATGTGATGGACAAGACCCAATCCTAAGCCTAGCACAAAGATCGTGTAGTTCGTATGTTAAAGCTTTTCTAATGTCAAGTATCATTTCCTTAGACCATGAGATTGTGCAATTCCCGGATACCGTAGGAATACTTTGGGTGTGCCAAATGTCACAACGTAACTGGGTGGCTATAAAGGTACACTACAGGTATCTCCGAAAGTGTCTGTTGGGTTGGCACGAATCGAGACTGGGATTTGTCACACCGTGTAAACCGAGAGGTATCTTTGGGCCCACTCGGTAGGACATCATCATAATGTGCACAATGTGACCAAGGAGTTGATCACGGGATGATGTGTTACGGAACGAGTAAAAGAGACTTGCCGGTAACGAGATTGAACAAGGTATCGGGATACCGACGATCGAATCTCGGGCAAGTACAATACCGCTAGACAAAAGGAATTGAATACGGGATTGATCGAATCCTCGACATCGTGGTTCATCCGATGAGATCATCGTGGAACATGTGGGAACCAACATGGGTATCCAGATCCCACTGTTGGTTATTGACCGGAGAACGTCTCGGTCATGTCTGCATGGTTCCCGAACCCGTAGGGTGTACACACTTAAGGTTCGATGACGCTAGGGTTATAGGGAATAGATATACGTGGTTACCGAATGTTGTTCGGAGTCCCGGATGAGATCCCGGACGTCACGAGGAGTTCCGGAATGGTCCGGAGGTAAAGATTTATATATGGGAAGTCCTGTTTTGGTCGCCGGAAAAGTTTCGGGTTTTATTGGTAACGTACCGGGACCACTGGGAGGGTCCCGGGGGTCCACCAAGTGGGGCCACCAGCCCCGAAGGGCTGCATGGGCCAAGTGTGGGAGGGGACCAGCCCCAGGTGGGTTGGTGCGCCCCCCCACCAAGGCCCAAGGCGCAAGGGAGAGTGGAAGGGGGCAAACCCTAGGCTCAGATGGGCCTAAGGCCCACCTAGTGGTGCGCCTCCCTCTCTCCCCTTCCTCTTGGCCGCCCCCTCATACCCATCTAGGGCTGCCGCCCCTCTAGGGGTGGGAACCCTAGAGGGGGCACACCCTCCTCCCCTCCTCCTATAAATAGTTGAGGTTTGGGGCTGCCCAAAACATGACGATTTGATCTCTTCTTGGCGCAACCCTACCCCTCTCTCCTCCTCGTCTCTTGCGGTGCTTGGCGAAGCCCTGCTGGAGTACCATGCTCCTCCACCATCACCACGCCGTTGTGCTTCTGCTGGATGGAGTCTTCCTCAACCTCTCCCTCTCTCCTTGCTGGATCAAGGCATGGGAGACGTCACCGGGCTGTACGTGTGTTGAATGCGGAGGTGCCGTCCGTTCGGCACTAGGATCTCTGGTGATTTGGATCATGACGAGTACGACTCCTTCAACCCCGTTCTCTTGAACGCTTGCGCATAGCGATCTACAAGGGTATGTAGATGCACTCTCCTTCCCTTCGTTGCTGGTCTCTCCATAGATAGATCTTGGTGACACGTAGGAAAATTTTGAATTTCTGCTACGTTCCCCAACAGTGGCATGATGAGCTAGGTCTATTGCGTAGATTCTATGCACGAGTAGAACACAAAGTAGTTGTGGGCGTTGATTTTGTTCAATATGCTTACCGTTACTAGTCCAATCTTGTTTCGACGGTATTGTGGGATGAAGCGGCCCGGACCGACCTTACAGGTACTCTTACGTGAGACTGGTTCCACCGACTGACATGCACTAGTTGCATAAGGTGGCTAGCGGGTGTCTGTCTCTCCCACTTTAGTCGGAACGGATTCGATGAAAAGGGTCCTTATGAAGGGTAAATAGCAATTGGCATATCATGTTGTGGTCTTTGTGTAGGTAAGAAACGTTCTTGCTAGAAACCCATAGCAGCCACGTAAAACATGCAAACAACAATTAGAGGACGTCTAACTTGTTTTTGCAGGGTATGCTATGTGATGTGATATGGCCAAGAAGAATGTGATGAATGATATGTGATGTATGAGATTGATCATGTTCTTGTAATAGGAATCACGACTTGCATGTCGATGAGTATGACAACCGGCAGGAGCCATAGGAGTTGTCTTTATTAATTGTATGACCTGCGTGTCATTGAACAACGCCATGTAATTACTTTACTTTATTGCTAACCGGTAGCCATAGTAGTAGAAGTAATAGTTGGCGAGCAACTTCATGGAGACACGATGATGGAGATCATGATGATGGAGATCATGGTGTCATGCCGGTGACAAGATGATCATGGAGCCCCAAGATGGAGATCAAAGGAGCTATATGATATTGGCCATATCATGTCACTATTATTTGATTGCATGTGATGTTTATCATGTTTATGCATCTTATTTGCTTAGAACAACGGTAGTAAATAAGATGATCCCTCATTAAAATTTCAAGAAAGTGTTCCCCCTAACTATGCACCGTTGCGACAGTTTGTTGTTTCGAAGCACCACGTGATGATCGGGTGTGATAGATTCTAACATTCACATACAACGGGTGTAAGACAGATTTACACACGCGAAACACTTAGGTTGACTTGACGAGCCTAGCATGTACAGACATGGCCTCGGAACACAAGAGACCGAAAGGTCGAGCATGAGTCGTATGGTAGATACGATCAACATGAAGATGTTCACCGATGATGACTAGTCCGTCTCACGTGATGATCGGACACGGCCTAGTTGACTCGGATCATGTAATCACTTAGATGACTAGAGGGATGTCTATCTGAGTGGGAGTTGATAAGATGAACTTAATTATCCTGAACATAGTCAAAAGGTCTTCGCAAATTATGTCGTGGCTCGCGCTTTAGTTCTACTGTTTAGATATGTTCCTAGAGAAAATTTAGTTGAAAGTTGATAGTAGCAATTATGCGGACTAGGTCCGTAAACTGAGGATTGTCCTCATTGCTTCATAGAAGGCTTATGTCCTTAATGCACCGCTCAGTGTGCTGAACCTCGAACGTCGTCTGTGGATGTTGCAAACATCTGACATACACATTTTGATAACTACGTGATAGTTCAGTTAAACGGTTTAGAGTTGAGGCACCGAAGACGTTTGAAACGTCGCGAAACATATGAGATGTTTCGAGGGCTGAAATTGGGATTTCAGGCTCGTGCCCACGTCAAGAGGTATAAGACCTCCGTTGATTTTCTTAGCCTACAAACTAAGGACAAAAGCTCAATTGTTGAGCTTGTGCTCAGATTGTCTGAGTACAACAATCATTTGAATCGAGTGGGAGTTGATCTTCCAGATGAGATATTGATGTTTCTCCGAAGTCATTACCACCAAGCTACTAGAGCTTCGTGATGAACTATAATGTATCGGGGACATATATGATGATCCTTGAGATATTCGCGATGTTTGACACCACAACAGTAGAAATCAAGAAGGAGCATCAATTGTTGATTGTTGGTGAAACCACTAGTTTCAAGAAGGGCAAGGGCAAGAAGGGATACTTCATGAAACGGCAAATCAGCTGCTGCTCTAGTGAAGAAACCCAAAGTTGAACCCAAGCCCGAGACTAAGTGCTTCTGTAATAAAGGGAACAACCACTGGAGCAGAATTACCCTAGATACTTGGTAGATGAGAAGGCTTGCAAAGTCAATAGAAGTATATTGGATATACATTGTGTTAATGTGTACTTTACTAGTACTCCTAGTAGCACCAGGGTATTAGATACCGGTTCGGTTGCTAAGTGTTAGTAACTTGAAATAAAAGCTACGGAATAAACGGAGACTAACTAAAGGTGAGATGACGATATGTGTTGATTTCCAAGGTTGATCAAATATCGTACGCTCCCTCTACCATCGAGATTGGTGTTTGCGTTGAGCATAGACATGATTGGATTATGTCTATCGCAATACGGTTATTCATTTAAGGAGAATAATTGTTACTCTGTTTATTTGAATAATACCTTCAATTGTCTTACACCTAAAATGAATGGTTTATTGAATCTCGATCGTAGTGATACATATGTTCATGCCAAAAGATAGTAATGATAGTACCACCTACTTGTGGCACTACCACGTAAGTCATATCGGTATAAAACGCATGAAGAAGCTCCATGTTGATGGATCTTTGGGCTCACTCATTTTTTAAAAGGTTTGAGACATGCGAACCATGTCTATTGGTGTGTATGCATGAAGAAACTCCATGCAAATGGACCGTTTGGACTCACTTGATTTTGAATCACTTGAGACATGCAAATCATACCACATGGGCAAGATGACTGAAAGCCTCATTTTCAGTAAAATGGAACTAGAAAGCAACTTGTTGGAAGTAATACATTTTGATGTGTGCAGTCCAATGAGTGCTGAGGCATGTAGTGGATATCGTTATGTTCTTACTTCACAGATGATTTGAGTAGATGTTGAGTATATTTACTTGATGAATCACGAGTCTGAATTATTGAAAGGTTCAAGTAATTTCAGGGTGAAGTTGAAAGATCGTCGTGACAAGAGGATAAAAGATCTATGATATGATCATAGAGATGAATATCTGAATTACGAGTTTGGCACAGAATTAAGACATTGTGGAAATTGTTTCACAACTAATACAGCCTGGAACACCATAGTGTGATGGTGTGTCCGAACATCATAACTGCACCCTATTGTATATGATGCATACCATGATGTCTCTTATCGAATTACCACAATAGTTTATGGGTTAGGCATTAGAGACAACCACATTCACTTTAAAAGGGGCACCACGTAATTCCGATGAGATGACACTGTATGAACTATGGTTTAGAGAAACCTAAGCTGTCATTTCTTAAAAGTTTGGGGCTGCAACGCTTATGTGAAAAAAGTTTCAAGCTGATAAGCTCGAACCCAAAGCGGATAAATGCATCTTCATAGGACACCCAAAACAGTTGGATACCTCCTATCTTAGATCCGAAAGCAATAAGGGATTGTTTCTAGAATCGGGTCCTTTCTCGAGGAAAAGTTTCTCTCGAAGGAATCGAGTGGGAGGATGGTGGAGACTTGATGAGGTTATTGAACCGTCACTTCAACTAGTGTATAGCAGGGCACAAAGAGTTGTACCTGTGGCACCTACACCAATTGAAGTGGAAGCTTATGATATTGATCATGAGACTTCGGATCAAGTCACTCCCAAACCTCGTAGGACGACAAGGATGCATACTACTTCAGAGTGGTACGTAATCATGTCTTGGAAGACATGTTGCTAGACAACAATGAACCTACGAGCTATGGAGAAGCGATGGTGGGCCCGGATTCCGATAAATGGCTCGAGGCCATAAAATCCGAGAGAGGATCCATGTATGAAAACAAAGTGTAGACTTTGGCAGAACGGCTCGATGGTCGTAAGACTGTTGAGTACAGATGGATTTTTTAAAAGGAAGACGGACAATGATGGTAAGTATCACCATTAAGAAAGCTCGACTTGTCGTTAAGATTTTTTCCGACAAGTTCAAGGAGTTGACTATGATGAGACTTTCTCACTCGTAGCGATGTTAAGAGTCTGTTGGAATTATATTAACGATTACTGCATTATTTATGAAATCTTGCAGATAGGATGTCAAAACATTGTTTCCTCGATGATTTTCTTGAGGAAAGGTTGTATGTGATACAACCGGAAGGTTTTGTAAATCCTGAAAGATGCTAATAAGTATGCAAAGCTCCAGCAATCCTTTTAAGGACTGGAGTAAGCATCTTGGAGTTGGAATGTACGCTTTGATGAGATGATCAAAGATTTTGGGTTTGTACAAAGTTTATGAGAAACTTGTATTTCCAAAGAAGTGAGTGGGAGCACTATAGAATTTCTGATGAGTATATGTTGTTGACATATTGTGGATTAGGAATGATGTAGAATTTCTGGAAAGCATATAGGGTTATTTGAAAAGTGTTTTTCAATAGAAAACCTGGATTAGGATACTTGAACATTGAGCATCTAGATCTATGAGGATAGATCAAAAACGCTAAATGGTACTTTCAAATGAGCACATACCTTGACATGATCTTGAAAGTGTTCAAGATGGATCAGTCAAAGAAGGAGTTCTTGCCTGAGTTGTAAGGTATGAAGTTAAGACTTAAAGCTCGACCACGGCAGAAGAAAGAGAAAGGACGAATGTCGTCCCCTATGCTTTTGTCATAGGCTCTATACGGTATGCCATGCTGAGTACTGCACCTGATGTGTGCCTTGCCACATGTCTGACAAGAGGGTACAAAGGTGATCCAGGAGTGGATCACTAGATAGCGGTCAAAATTGTCCTTGGGGTAATAAGGACATGTTTCTCGATTATGGAGGTGATAAAGAGTTCGGCGTAAAGGGTTACATCGATGCAAGCTTTAACACCTATCCGAATGACTCTGAGTAGCAAACCGGATACGTATAGTGGAGCAACCATTTGGAATAGCTCCAAGTGGAGCGTGGAAGCAGCATTTATAATATGACCTAGAGATTTGCGAAGTACATACGGATCTGAATGTTGCAGACCCGTTGACTAAAACCTCTCTCACAAGCAAAACATGATCAAACCCAGAACTCATTGAGTCTTAATCACATGATGATGTGAACTAGTTTAGCGACACTAGTAAACTCTTGGATGTTGGTCACATGGCGATGTGACCTGTGAGTGTTAATCACATGACGATGTGAACTAGATTATTGACTCTAGTGCAAGTGGGAGACTGTTGGAAATATGCCCTAGAGGCAATAATAAATTAGTTATTATTATATTTCCTTGTTCATGATAATCGTTTATTATCCATGCTAGAATTGTATTGATAAGAAACTCAGATACATGTGTGGATACATAGACAACACCATGTCCCTAGTAAGCCTCTAGTTGACTAGCTCATTGATCAATAGATGGTTATGGTTTCCTGACCATGGACATTGGATGTCATTGATAACGGGATCACATCATTGGGAGAATGATGTGATGGACATGACCCAATCCTAAGCCTAGCACAAAGATCGTGTAGTTCGTATGCTAAAGCTTTTCTAATGTCAAGTATCATTTCCTTAGACCATGAGATTGTGCAACTCCCGGATACCGTAGGAATACTTTGGGTGTGCCAAACGTCACAATGTAACTGGGTGGCTATAAAGGTACACTACAGGTATCTCCGAAAGTGTCTGTTGGGTTGGCACGAATCGAGACTGGGATTTGTCACTCCGTGTAAACGGAGAGGTATCTCTGGGCCCACTCGGTAGGACATCATCATAATGTGCACAATGTGACCAAGGAGTTGATCACGGGATGATGTGTTACGGAATGAGTAAAAGAGACTTGCCGGTAACGAGATTGAACAAGGTATCGGGATACCGACGATCGAATCTCGGGCAAGTACAATACCGCTAGACAAAGGGAATTGAATACGAGATTGATCGAATCCTCGACATCGTGGTTCATCCGATGAGATCATCGTGGAACATGTGGGAACCAACATGGGTATCCAGATCCCGCTGTTGGTTATTGACCGGAGAATGTCTCGGTCATGTCTGCATGGTTCCCGAACCCGTAGGGTCTACACACTTAAGGTTCAATGACGCTAGGGTTATAGGGAATAGATATATGTGGTTACAGAATGTTGTTCGGAGTCCCGGATGAGATCCCGGACGTCACGAGGAGTTCCGGAATGGTCCGGAGGTAAAGATTTATATATGGGAAGTCCTGTTTTGGTCGCCGGAAAAGTTTCGGGTTTTATCGGTAACGTACCGGGACCACGGGGAGGGTCCCGGGGGTCCACCAAGTGGGGCCACCAGCCCCGGAGGGCTGCATGGGCCAAGTGTGGGAGGGGACCAGCCCCAGGTGGGCTGGTGCGCCCGCCCCACCAAGGCCCAAGGCGCAAGGGAGAGTGGAAGGGGGCAAACCCTAGGCTCAGATGGGCCTAAGGCCCACCTAGTGGTGCGCCTCCCTCTCTCCCCTTCCTCTTGGCCACCCCCTCAAACCCATCTAGGGATGCCGCCCCTCTAGGGGTGGGAACCGTAGAGGGGGCGCACCCTCCTCCCCTCCTCCTGTAAATAGTTGAGGTTTGGGGCTGCCCAAAACATGACGATTTGATCTCTTCTTGGCGCAGCCCTACCCCTCTCTCCTCCTCGTCTCTTGCGGTGCTTGGCGAAGCCCTGCTGGAGTACCACGCTCCTCCACCATCACCACGCCGTTGTGCTGCTGCTGGATGGAGTCTTCCTCAACCTCTTCCTCTCTCCTTGCTTGATCAAGGCATGGGAGACGTCATCGGGTTGTACGTGTGTTGAATGCGGAGGTGCCGTCCGTTTGGCACTAGGATCTCCGGTGATTTGGATCACGACGAGTACGACTCCTTCAACCTCGTTCTCTTGAACGCTTCCGCATAGCGATCTACAAGGGTATGTAGATGCACTCTCCTTCCCTTCGTTGCTGGTCTCTCCGTAGATAGATCTTGGTGACACGTAGGAAGATTTTGCATTTCTGCTACGTTCCCCAACAGTATCATGTTAAAACACGACAGAAGCACTTCTTTTGCTAAGGCCAATTTTCGGATTGGCACCGAACACTTAATCTTGTTCGTATGTCAAGTTTTTACTGACGTTTCTTGGTTTTCCAATCTTTTTGGCACTTTTAAGCTATTTTTGCTTTTCCAGCATTAGTCTCGCAGTGCAACGCCGGACACCTTTAGGGATTCGGCAAAAACATTCTCAGATATTGCTATATATGCATCGGTTTCGAATTGTGTCTTCGGTCAATAGTTGGGTTGCCCGGCTCCTGCACTTGCTTCCTACGTTCCATTTTGTTCAGCTAGGCGTGCAAAGGGAGAACCACTGCGATTGTGCTTCCAGCTCACATGGTTAAGCACCTTAGTGGAGAAAGCCGAAAACTGACTGTCACAATAAGCGTAAACTGGTCAGCGATCTGATGACTATGTTAAATGACGGGCCGTTCATAACATTGGCCGAAGTGTTTACGGCTTGACCCCGACTGTCGCCGAACACTACCGGGGGCTATTAACTAGCCTCCCAAACTAAATCCTCAATATTTTGCTCTTACATTAGAGCTGAGGTTTAATGATCATGCTTAGCATGACAACCCAAAGAAAGGAACCGATAGCGGGACTATTTTCTTTGGAAGACATTTCTTCTGTTAAACAGTAATATAACTCTCTGTGTACCTTTGTTTATAAAACTGTATGGCCAGATTGCCTTGTTTGTTGTAAATCTTTGCCCTCATAAAGGCTTTATAAAGTAGGACAAACACTCCTCGGCTACTGGCCGAGGAGGTGGAAGCCGATGGTCGGTCAACAAAGTTTTGTACAATGCGGATCCGAGCATTAATGACGTAAAGTACTTGGATACATAGAGTCATTA
This sequence comes from Triticum aestivum, assembly GCF_018294505.1. Taxonomy (NCBI): domain Eukaryota; kingdom Viridiplantae; phylum Streptophyta; class Magnoliopsida; order Poales; family Poaceae; genus Triticum; species Triticum aestivum. The sequence continues at coordinate 605,914,223 of NC_057803.1, forward strand.
CACATAATTTGTGATTTTACTATGGATATTGATCCTTAATTCGGCCACTCGTGCCCGCATTAAGGCTCGGGGGCTACTGTGCTTCGGGCTTATTATTTACAAATATTAAAGGGGCACATCGATCCCCTGATCTGGTGTTACCACCCGACCAGTGTCTCGGGGGCTACTGCATTGCTTGTCCAATGCAGAAAATTTTATGTGCAATATAGTTTCCGAGGAGATTTTGATCCTCAGGTTGGTCGGCCGCACACAACCTGAGTCTCGAAGACTGAGCACGCCGCTTTTAGTGTCCCGAAGTATTCTGCCGAGCTTAGACTTGATCCTCAGGCCGATTTTGCAAATCAACCTGAGTCTCAGCGGCTACTGGGATCAGCGGTCTTACGTCATCCTTCAGGTGCATCTCAGGTTTTAGACCGATACACACCTTGAGGGCTACTGGCTATATATATCGGCAGAGAATAAATTGCACCAATAAAAAATATTCACAAAAATCGGCCCACATTCGGGGTGGTGCACCACCTCGGAAGCAATCCGGCATAAAGCTCGGGCTAGTGGCTGGCTCCGTAGAGGGCATTTCCGGCATTAAGCTCGGCTAAACTCCTTCAAACTTTTTTGAACCAAGGTGATATGACACCTCGGATATAGTCCGGCGTTGGAGCTCGGATACATAGTCCAGCGTTGGAGCTCGGATACATTCCGGTGTTAGAGCTGGGAAGCAGTCCGGCATTGGTGCTCGACTGCAAAAGATACCTCGAATACAGTCCGGCGTTAGAGCACGAACGCAAGAGGACACTGCCTCTCGGGAACAACTTCAAACTTCTTTGAACCCGAGGTGTGGCATAAAAATAACAAGGCATTGATAAAGGCCGGAAACTTAAAGGGGCTCCTCGGATACCCGACGTGTAAACTCGCCGAATGCATTTCGGCGATCCTCAAGATCAAAGATGAGAAGATTTGTTGAACCAGTTTTCAAGACCGTCAACCGAAGATGAAGAACAGTTCGGAAGAATCGAGGAGTGTCCCTAACTTGAAGACCGGTTCAGGGGGCTACTGACGGTGTCCTGGACTAGGGGGTACTCATCACATCATCTCCCAATCAGTTGGATTGGGCCGAGGACCCCCATGGACGCATACTCATGGGCCAGTTCGGACAGCTGCCGCATACAAGGAAGATTCCACAAGACTTGGCGATCAAGACAAGGACTCCACCCCACCGGCGTATTCAGCTAGGACTCTTGTTATCCTAGGCCTCTGGTGCATTATATAAACCGAGGCCAGGCTAGTCGATAGAACATACAGAACAACAATCATACGATAGGCTAGCTTCTAGGGTTTAGCCTCTCTGATCTCGTGGTAGATCTACTCTTGTACTACCCATATCATCAATATTAATCAAGCAGGACGTAGGGTTTTACCTCCATCAAGAGGGCCCGAACCTGGATAAAACATCATGTCCCCTGCCTCCTGTTACCATCTGCCTAGACGCACAGTTCGGGACCCCCTACCCGAGATCCGCCGGTTTTGACACCGACACCCGTCATCCATGGACTGTACTGATAGGCCGTCGTGGGCACAGGACTCCGCCCACTGTTGCGGATGTCAGGGATGGCATGGCAACAGTGCCGTGCCAGACGGAGATCTCCGTTGGTACAGCGCACTGTGGCCTAGCCATCTCTTGGAAAAGGGAAGGGAGTGGGCTTCACTGTTGCCACTCCTTGTCCCATCCCCCCTGACGAGGACATGGGCTTTGTTGATGCCGTGGGCCGTCTCCCCGTGGCCGGCTTCTCTGGAAGCCGCCAAGCGGGAGTCGGCCGGTCTTGACCTCGCCTCTAGGACTCGGCTGCATGCGGGCAGCCGACTGTTCCTTCGGCCGTCCTCCAAAAGGCGGCTCTTCATCTGGCATCTCGAGGGGCACAGTCAGCCTCGATGTCTAGAAAGGTTTTGGGCCTCGGGTTAGCCTACCTGTGGCCCATTACTCTGACACCCGGCGGCTGTGGTAACGACGCAGATCTTGCTGGTAAATCGCCGAATGAGCCGCCGCAAGGTCACGCTCCTCATCCAACAGGTCCAGTGCATGCTGACGTGCTTTTTCATTATCAGCTTCAACATAAACCGCCACTCGAGGCGAGTCATGACGGATGTCACTAGGGAGAACCGCCTCTGCCCCGTAAACCATGAAGAAAGGCGTGTAACCCGTCGATCTGTTGGTAGTATTGGTACTCCATAACACCGATCTTGTCGGCGGGATCCGCCTCTCCGACGAGCCCGCATCCGACGCGGGCACAGGCGGCCCCGAGAGCCTCCTCGCGGGCCTCCTCGGTCAAGTCCATGTCGCCAGCGAGCCAACTGGGGACTTGGAGTCCGTAGGCTCCACCGATCCGATGTTGGTCGACTCCGACACCGCATCGCTTGACACGTTCCTGATAACCCACAAGTATAGGGGATCGCCACAGTTTTCGATAAGTAAGAGTGTCGAACCCAACGAGGAGCTAAAGGTAGAACAAATATTCCCTCAAGTTCTATCGACCACCAATACAACTCTACGCACGCTTGACGTTCGCTTTACCTAGAACAAGTATGAAACTAGAAGTACTTTATAGGTGTTGTTGGATAGATTTGCAAGATAATACAGAGTATGTAAATAAAAAGTAGGGGCTGTTTAGATAAAGAAACGATAAAGTAAATATAGCGAGTGTGGAAAAGTGGTGGTAGGAGTTGCGAAATTGTCCCTTAAGCAATTGACTACTTTACTAGACCGATAGCAAGTATCATGTGGGAGAGGCCACTACTAGCATGTCATCCCTTACTTGGAATTCTATGCACTTATGATTGGAACTATTAGCAAGCATCCGCAACTACTAATGTTCATTAAGGTAAAACCCAACCATAGCATTAAGATATATTGGTCCCCCTACAATCTCGTATGCATCAATTTCTATGCTAGGTTGAAGCTTTTGTCACTCTTGCCCTCCAATACATAGTCCAATCAACATACAACTAACCCTATGGTGTGATCCACGCGCGCGCTCATATGATGGGCACCAAAGGACAGCAACATAACCACAAGCAAATTAAATCAATCATAGCAATTCATCAACCACCGATAGGACAATGAAAATCTACTCAGACATCATAGGATGGCAAGACATCACTGGATAATAATATGAAGCATAAAGCAGCATGTTCAAGTAGAGGGTACAGTGGGTTGCGGGAGAGTGGACCGCAGTAGATAGAGGGGGGAAGGTGATGGAGATGTTGGTGAAGATGGCGGAGGTGTTGGTGAAGATTGCGGTGATGATGATGATGGCCACGGCGGCGTTCCGGCGCCACCGGAGGAGAGGGGGAGAGGGGCCCCCTTCTTCCTCTTCTTCCTTGACCTCCTCCCTAGATGGGGGAAGGGTTTCCCCTCTGGTCCTTGGCCTCCATGGCATGGGAGGGGCGAGAGCCCCTCCGAGATTGGATCTATATCTCTGTTTCTCTCTGGTTCTGTGTTCTGTTCTGGCTCTGTTTCACCGTTTCGTATATATATATATATATATATATATATATATGGAGATCCGTAACTCCGATTGGCCAGAAACCTTCGCCGTGATTTTTTCCGAATATTAGCTTTCTTGCGGCAAAAGAAGAGCATCAACCGCCTTACGATGGGCTCATGAAGCTAGGGGGCGCGCCCCCCTGCCTCATGACCACCTCGGGCACTGGTTCGCGTTGATTTTCCTTCCGAATTTTCCATATTTTCCAAAAATAAGCTCCGTCCATTTTTATCCCGTTTGGACTCCGTTTGATATGGATATTCTGCGAAACCAAAAACATGCAACAGACAGGAACTGGCACTGGGCACTGGATCAATATGTTAGTCCCAAAAATAATATAAAAAGTTGCCAAAAAGTATATGAAAGTTGAATAATATTGGCATGGAACAATCAAAAATTATAGATACAACGGAGACGTATCAGCATCCCCAAGCTTAATTCCTGCTCGTCCTCGAGTAGGTAAATGATAAAAAAGATAATTTTTGATGTGGAATGCTACCTAGCATAATCTTGATCATATGTCTAATCATGGCATGAATATTAAGACACGAGTGATTCAAAGCAATAGTCTATCCTTTGATATTAAGACAATAATACTTCAAGCATACTAATAAAGCAATCATGTATTTTCAAAATAACATGGCCAGAGAAATTTATCCCTACAAAACCATATAGCCTGGCTATGCTCCATCTTCACCACACAAAATATTCAAATCATGCACAACCCCGATGACAAGCCAAGCAATTGTTTCATACTTTTGACGTTCTCAAACCTTTTCAACTTTCACGCAATACATGAGCATGAGCCATGGACATAGCACTATAGGTGGAATAGAATATGATGGTGGAGGAGACAAAAAGGAGAAGATAGTCTCACATCAACTAGGCATATCAACGGGCTATGGAGATGCCCATTAATAGATATCAATGTGAGTGAGTAGGGATTGCCATGCGACGGATGCACTAGAGCTATAAGTGTATGAAAGCTCTAACTGAAACTAAGTGGGTGTGCATCCAACTTGCTTTCTCATGAAGACCTCGGGCATTTGAGGAAGCCCATCATCTGAATATACAAGCCAAGTTCTATAATAAAAATTCCCACTAGTATATGAAAGTGATAACTCAAGAGACTCTCTATATGAAGAACATGGTGCTACTTTGAAGCACAAGTGTGGAAAAAGGATAGTAGCACTGCCCCTTCTCTCTTTTTCTCTCATTTTTTTTGTTTTTATTTATTTATTTTTTTGGTGGGCTTCTTTGGCCTCCTTTTTTTATTTGGGCTTCTTTGGCCTCCTTTTTTTATTTGGGCTTCTTTGGCCTCTTTTATTTTTTTGTAAAGTCCGGAGTCTCATCCCGACTTATGGGGGAATCATAGTCTCCATCATCCTTTCCTCACTGGGGCAATGCTCTAATAATGATGATCATCACACTTTTATTTACTTACAACTCGATATTACAACTCGGTATCCAGAACAAAGATATGACTCTATATGAATGCCTCCGGCGGTGTACCGGGATGTGCAATGATCTAGCGTAGCAATGACATCAAAAAACAGACAAGCCATGAAAACATCATGCTAGCTATCTTACGATCATGCAAAGCAATATGACGATGAATGCTCAAGTCATGAATATGATGATGATGGAAGTTGCATGGCAATATATCTCGGAATGGCTATGGAAATGTCATGATAGGTAGGTATGGTGGCTGTTTTGAGGAAGGTATATGGTGGGTTTATGGTACCGGCGAAAGTTGCGCGGTACTAGAGAGGCTAGCAATGGTGGAAGGGTGAGAGTGCGTATAATCCATGGACTCAACATTAGTCATAAAGAACTCACATACTTATTGCAAAAATCTATTAGTCATCGAAACAAAGTACTACGCGCATGCTCCTAGGGGATAGATTGGTAGGAAAAGACCATCGCTCGTCCCCGACCGCCATTCATAAGGAAGACAATCAATAAATAAATCATGCTCCGACTTCATCACATAACGGTTCACCATACGTGCATGCTACGGGAATCACAAATCTCAACACAAGTATTTCTACAATCCACAACTACCCACTAGCATGACTCTAATATCACCATCTTTATATCGCAAAACTATTGCAAGGAATCAAACATATCATATTCAGTGATCTACAAGTTTTATTTAGGATTTTATGACTAACCATGTGAATAACCAGTTCCTGTCATCTCTCTAAATAGATATAAGTGAAGCAAGAGAGTTTAATTCTTTCTACAAAAGATATGCCCACGCTCTAACAAATATAAGTGAAGCAAAAGAGCATTCTACAAATGGCGGTTGTCTGTGTAAAGAGAAACAGGCAATCCAAACTTCAAATGATATAAGTGAAGCACATGAAGCATTCTATAAAGCCATACTCAAAAGATATAAGTGAAGTGTAAAGAGCATTCTATAAATCAACCAAGGACTATCTCATACCAGCATGGTGCATAAAAAGAAAAAGAAAAACCTAAATGCAAAAGATGCTCCCAGACTTGCACATATCGCATGAACGAAACGAATCCGAAAACATACCGATATTTGTTGAAGAAAGAGGGGATGCCTCCCCAGCATCCCCAAGCTTAGACGCTTGAGTCTCCTTGAATATTTACTTGGGGTGCCTCGGGCATCCCCAAGCTTGAGCTCTTGCCTCTCTTCCTTCTTCTCACATCGAGACCTTCTCAATCATCGTACACTTCATCCACACAAAACTTCAACAGAAAACTCGATAAGATCCGTTAGTATAATAAAGCAAATCACTACTCTAAGTACTATTGCAAACCAATTCATATTTTGTTTTTGCATTGTGTCTACTGTAATATAACTTTTTCATGGCTTAATCCACTGATATCAATTGATAGTTTCATCAAAACAAGCAAACTATGCATCAAAAACAGAATCTGTCTAAAGCAAAACAGTCTGTAGTAATCTGAACATTCACCATACTTCTGATAGTTGCAAATTCTGCCAAAATTTGGAAAAATAAACAATTTTTACAGCAAGACAGTGCAAAAAGAATCAGAACCATTTGACGTTCCAGCTAAAAATGTAAAATCGCGCACTACAGCCAAAGTTTTTGTCCTGCACCGTACAAACCATCAAGCAAATGTAAACATCCTAAAGGCAAACCTTGGCACATTATTTTTATAATACAATGGAATTGTACAAGGGGATAATTATTTTTGTTGAAAAGTTTCTGTAATCAAGATTCACAAAGTTGCCGTGAGCATGAACAAAGATCAAGGAGCTCTCCCACTTCAACAATGCTTGTCTTTCTCACTTTCACTTTTCTTTTTGAAAAGTTTTGGGTTCCATTCTTTATTTTTATTGTTTTTAAACTATACTAAAGCACTCAACAGAAATAAATGACTCTCTAAAACTTCCGGGTTGTCTCCCTGGCAGCGCTTTCTTTAAAGCCATTAAGGTAGGCATATAGTGCTCAAGTAGTGAATCCACCCGGATCCCAAGGTATATCAAAGCCAATTTTAATTAACAATGATTTGTAATTTAGTAGTGAGCACAAAGCAACATATATCAAGCAATGACGAAGTCTAACTCTCTTCCTATGCATCGGCATGTCATAAAATAACAATTCATGCACACCTAGTAAAGGCCAATGCATAGTATAAATAGTTTCTTGCAATTTTATCATGTTGGAAACATAGAGAGGTGGAGATATAGTTCCTCTCTCATAATAATTGCAAGTAGGAGCAGCAAGCACATGCATATTATATCTATAAAAATCATCATGTGTAATAGTAAAACGCAACCCATCAATGTAATCCTTAATAAGGGCAAACTTCTCCGATATAGTGTAGTCGGGAGAATTCAAAAAGATAATAGGACTTTCATGTGTGGGTGCAATAGCAACAATTTCATGTTTAACATAAGGAACTATAGCAAGTTCATCTCCATAAGCATAATTCATATTGGCATCTTGGCCACAAGCATAGCAAGCATCATCAGAAAGGGATATTTCAACAGAATCAATGGGATCATAACAGTCATCATAGCAATCATCCTTCAGTAAGCACGAAGGGGAATTAAACAATGTATGAGTTGAAGAGTTACTCTCATTAGAAGGTGGGCACGGGTGATCAATCTGTTCTTCCTCCTTTTGTTCTTCGCTCTCCTCCTCATCTTTTTCATCCAATGAGCTCACAGTGTCATCAATTTCTTCTTCCATAGACTCCTGCAAAATATTAGTCTCTTCTTGGACAGCGGAGTATTCCTCAATATATTGTTTAACATAGGTATTAGAAGCATAATTATTATAGCAATATTTAAGTATAGCAAAATTTTCAGATTTGTGAAAAGTAGCATCATACTTTTCAATCAAAGAAGCAATTTCATAAGCACCCTCAAAAGCAACAAATTCTTCAATTTGTTGAACATCATAGTAACTATAACCACCTTTAGCATAAGAAGATAAGATTCCATTATCAATAAACTCACATTGGTAGGGAAGGTGTTTCTTAGGGTTTTCAGAACAACAAGTAAAATCATATAATTCACATTAATTCCAAGCATAGCATTGCAAACGTTGAATTTGACTCCATAATAATTTCCCTTTCTCACATATACGGTGTCACACATAACAAGCATGCTCATCTAAATATTTGCCCTCAACTAAGCTAGTTGGGGTTTCAGCACGAGCACATAGGGATCGAAGATGATCCAAGTAATAAGCTTCAGCAGTGTGATAGATTTTGATTGGTTCTTCAACCATTGGTTCAGTAGGTACAACTATTTTTTTTGGTATTTTGCGTTCCCTACCCATAACTAAAGGTAGAAAACAACTAATAACAACAAATAAAAATTACTTAGTGATAAAGCAAACAAGCACACACGAGAATATTCACCCCATGCTATTGCTCCCCGGCAACGGCGCCAGAAAAAGGTCTTGATAACCCACAAGTATAGGGGATCGCAACAGTTTTCGATAAGTAAGAGTGTCGAACCCAACGAGGAGCTAAAGGTAGAACAAATATTCCCTCAAGTTCTATCGACCACCGATACAACTCTACGCACGCTTGACGTTCGCTTTACCTAGAACAAATATGAAACTAGAAGTACTTTGTAGGTGTTGTTGGATAGGTTTGCAAGATAATACAGAGTACGTAAATAAAAAGTAGGGGCTGTTTAGATAAAGAAACGATAAAGTAAATATAGCGAGTGTGGAAAAGTGGTGGTAGGAGTTGCGAAATTGTCCCTTAAGCAATTGACTACTTTACTAGACCGATAGCAAGTATCATGTGGGAGAGGCCACTGCTAGTATGTCATCCCTTACTTGGAATTCTATGCACTTATGATTGGAACTATTAGCAAGCATCCGCAACTACTAATGTTCATTAAGGTAAAACCCAACCATAGCATTAAGATATATTGGTCCCCCTTCAATCTCGTATGCATCAATTTCTATGCTAGGTTGAAGCTTCTGTCACTCTTGCCCTCCAATACATAGTCCAATCAACATACAACTAACCCTATGGTGTGATCCACGCGCGCGCTCATATGATGGGCACCAAAGGACAGCAACATAACCACAAGCAAATTAAATCAATCATAGCAATTCATCAACCACCGATAGGACAATGAAAATCTACCCAGACATCATAGGATGGCAACACATCATTGGATAATAATATGAAGCATAAAGCACCATGTTTAAGTAGAGGGTACAGCGGGTTGCGGGAGAGTGGACCGCTGTAGATAGAGGGGGGAAGGTGATGGAGATGTTGGTGAAGATGGCGGAGGTGTTGGTGAAGATTGCGGTGATGATGATGATGGCCACGGCGACGTTCCGGCGCCACCGGAGGAGAGGGGGAGAGGGGCCCCCTTCTTCCTCTTCTTCCTTGACCTCCTCCCTAGATGGGAGAAGGGTTTCCCCTCTGGTCCTTGGCCTCCATGGCATGGGAGGGGCGAGAGCCCCTCCGAGATTGGATCTATATCTCTGTTTCTCTCTGGTTCTGTGTTCTGTTCTGGCTCTGTTTCACTGTTTCGTATATATATGGAGATCCGTAACTCCGATTGGCCTGAAACCTTCGCCGTGATTTTTTTCCGAATATTAGCTTTCTTGCGGCAAAAGAAGAGCATCAACCGCCTTACGGTGGACTCACGAGGGTAGGGGGCGCGCCCTAGGGGGGCGCCCCCTGCCTCGTGACCACCTCGGGCACTGGTTCGGGTTGATTTTCCTTCCGAATTTTTTACATTTTCCAAAAATAAGGTCCGTTCGTTTTTATCCCGTTTGGACTCCCTTTGATATGGATATTCTGCGAAACCAAAAACATGCAACAGACAGGAACTGGCACTGGGCACTGGATCAATATGTTAGTCCCAAAAATAATATAAAAAGTTGCCAAAAAGTATATGAAAGTTGAATAATACTGGCATGGAACAATAAAAAATTATGGATACGACGGAGACGTATCAGTTCCCCACCAACGTGGTGGTCTACGACTAGCCGCTCCCTCGCACGGAGAGCGGCGGAAGCACTGTCACGGAAGTGCTTGTCATTAGTCATGGCAAGCACTCCGGCGGGGGTGATTATGACCCGCTCAGTGCGGCGCTGCAAGACCTGGCAGCGCCCATTCTCGAAGACGCCGACGCCGAGACGCTGGAGGCACGCCGCCTTCAGCTAGTCGAAGGCGCCAAGAAGCTGGCCAGCATGAGATGCCTGTCAGAGGCCTACCAGCACGAGATGGACCGTGCTGTGGGCGGCACGCCGACTCCAGTTGGGCCTAGCCGCCTTGGCACGGTCCAGCAGCGCGGCGTGGCCATCGCCGACCTGTTCGGGGCAAATCTCCCCATTTATGCCACGCCTGCGGAGAACATCCGAGCCGCCTAGATGGCGGCAGACGAGCTGGACAAGTTCGAGGGCGAAGAACGTCGCTTGATGATGGAGCGCATCCAGCGACTCCTTGACGTGGCTATGGACCAGAACGAGGCCGGCTGTCGCGCTAATGTGCCGCATCGGCAGAATAATGACATGCCTCCCCGCCGAGACCAAGGCGCGACATCTCGGACACCGACTAGTGGCGTCCGCGGAAGAAAGGACAAGGAGCCGGCTACCAGCCGCAGTCGGACTCGCATCACCATAGAGCGCGACCAAGACAGCCGCCCAAGAACAGTGGAACGACGGGACGACTGTCCGCCTCCTCCCCCTCGTAGGGAAAGGCGAGTCTCCCCGCCGCCTGTTGATCACCCAACGCTCAGCGACCGCCTTGGCCGCCGAGAGGGAGTCGGAGAGAATGACGCCCGCCATCGGATCGACCGTCTCCACCGATCCCTGGCGCTTGAAGAAGAAGATGAGCTGGGTCTGCCGTGTTTCGGCCCCCGCATTCGAGATGAGCCCTTCCCCAAAGGGTTCACGCTCCCCAGAGACACACACAAATACACCGGCTCCGTGAAGCCGGAAGACTGGCTAGTCGACTACTCCATGGCCATCAACATAGTAAATGGCAACAAGCGTGTTGCCGTAAAGTACGTTCCGCTCATGCTCCAGGGCATGGCCCGGACATGGCTGAACAACTTGAGGCCTCGCAGCATCAATAGTTGGGTCGACTTCACCGACGCCTTCATCCGCAACTTCACCAACACATACAAGCAGCCACCCAAACCTCGCTAGCTCTCCTTGTGCGTGCAAGGCCCCAACGAGTCAACTCGCGGCTACCTCACGCGCTGGGCCGAGCTCCGCAACTCCTGCAGGGGCGTGCACGAGGTGTAGGCCATTGAGTACTTCACTGCGGGATGCCGAGAGGGCACCCTCCTCAAGCACAGGCTTCTCTGCGATGAGCCAGAGACCCTCGATGAGTTGCTGATCATAGCAGACAAATATGCCACGGCCGACTCCTCCATGAAGATGGAGATCCAAGTTAGTGCGACAGGCAAGGTGGCTCCTTAGGCTCCTCGAACCCCGGCTGGAGACACCAGTCGGCGCCAACAGCAGAACGACCACAAGCGCAAAGCCCACAGCTGGCTTCCACCAGTCGGCAGGTGGCGACAGTCAAAGACCAGCAGCCGGAAGGGCAGCTTCCGCCCAAACGCCAGAAGGGCGGCAAGCCCAACTGGCAGCCAGCTTTCTCATATGAGCAGACTTTGGATGGACCCTGCAAATTCCATAGTGGCGTGAAGCCGTCCAACCACACCACTCAGAAGTGCCACTGGCTCACCAAGATCGCCAAGGGAGACGGCCTTTTGCCTCCCCCACCTGCTGGGCCGCCGCCTCCTCCTCCGCCCCAGCAATCGGCGGTCAGACCAGTCGGTGCGATACAAGACGAGTACCTGGAAGAGCATGGATCCTATGTTGTGTTCACCAGCGTGGCCGATGATCGACGCAGCAGGCGGCTGCAGCAGCAGGAGGTGAATGCAGTAGCACCTGATACACCAGAGTTCATGCATTGGTCAGAGAAGCCCATCAGCTGGAGCAGAGCTGACCACCCGGAAGTAATGCCCAAACCCGGCTCCTATGCCTTGGTTTTGGACGCCACCTTTGCCATGGACAAGCGAGCTGCTCGCTTCTCCAGAGTCCTGATAGACGGCGGCAGCAGCATCAACATCCTGTACAAGGATACCATGGAGAAATTAGGAATCAGACAGAGGCAGCTTCAGTCCAGCCGGACACTGTTCCATGGCATAGTTCCTGGCCTTTCCTGCTCACCAATTGGCAAGATCTTGATTGACGTCCTCTTTGGAGACAAAGATCACTTCCGCTGAGAGTCAATTTGGTTCGAGGTGGTGGACCTTGAGAGCCCATACCATGCGCTACTTGGCCGGCCTGCCCTGGCCAAGTTCATGGCTGTCCCCCACTATGCCTACCTCAAGATGAAGATGCCGAGTTCCAAGGGGATTCTGACCATAACTAGCGACTACAAGAAGTCGTCCGCCTGCGCAGTAGAGAGCAGTCGGCTGGCTGAGTCCCTCGTGATCACAGCTGAGAAGTGGCTCCTTGACCGGGTTGCGGCGATGGCAAGCAAGCAGCCAGAGATGTCGCCTGATCCCAGGGAGTCAGAAGTTGAGGGCTCGTTCAAGCCGGCCAAAGAAATTAAGAAGATACCCTTGGATTCGGAGCACCTAGAGAGGTATGCTGTCGTAGGTGCCAACCTCGACAGCAAATAGGAAGGCGAGCTCGTCGATTTTCTCCGTGAGAATCGGGATATCTTCGCATGGTCCCCCAAAGACATGCCAGGTCTACCAACGGATTTTGCCGAGCACAAATTACCTGTCTGGTCCGATCCCAAGCCAGTCAGGCAGCCTTTGCGCCGCTTGTCAGAAGAGAAAAGAAGAGTTGTTGGAGAAGAGATAGCCCGGCTGCTGGCAGCCGGCTTCATCATGGAAGTGTTCTTTCCATAATGGCTAGCAACCCTGTCCTGGTACTGAAGAAGAACAAGCAATGGCGAATGTGTATTGACTACACTAGCCTCAACAAAGCATGCCCCAAGGACCCATTCGCTTTGTCAAGGATCGACCAAGTGATAGACTCCACAGCCGGATGCGAGCTGTTGAGTTTCTTGGATGCATATTCGGGATATCACCAGATCAAGTTGAACCCGGCTGATAGGCTGAAGACCGCCTTCATCATGCTGTTTGGAGCCTTCTGCTACCTGACCATGACGTTCAGCTTGAGGAACGCCGGCACCACCTTCCAATGTTGCATGCAGAAGTGCCTCCTCAAGCAACTCGGCAGAAATGCCCATGTTTATGTGGACGATGTGGTGGTGAAGACGAAGAAGCGTGGAACACTACTGGAAGACCTCAAGGAGACCTTTGAGAACTTGCGCCGATTTCAAATCAAGCTCAACCCGGAGAAATGCGTCTTCGGAGTACCATCCGGCCAGCTTCTTGGCTTCCTGGTCTCTGAACGCGGCATAGAGTGCAACCCTATGAAGATCAAGGCCATTGAGAGGATGGAGGTATCCAGCCGACTGCTGGACGTACAAAAGTTCATCGGCTGTTTGGCGTCCATCAGCCGATTCATCAGTCGGCTGGGCGAGAAGGCTCCCCCCTATACCAACTCATGAAGAAGACCACTTTTTTCGAGTGAAACCACAAGGCGGATGAAGCTTTTCTCCAACTAAAGAAGATGTTGACTACTCCACCTGTCTTGGCGGCTCCGACTCCTAAGGAACCCATGCTCCTCTACATCGCTGCCACCAGCCGAGTAGTCAGCACAGTCATCATAGTAGAGCGCAAGGAGGAAGGCAAGGCACTACCAGTCCAGAGACCGGTATATTATTTGAGTGAAGTACTGTCGACCTCCAAGCAAAACTACCCCCACTACCAGAAGATGTGCTACGGCGTGCACTTTGCCGCCAAGAAATTGAAGCCTTACTTCCAATAACATCCAATCACTGTGGTTTGCACAGCTCCACTAGTCGAGATCATCCGGAGCCGGGATGCTTCGGGCCGAGTGGCCAAATGGGCCATAGATTTGGCCCCCTACACCATCTACTACCAGCCTCGCACCGCCATCAAGTCGCAAGCGCTGGCCGACTTCCTCGTCGACTGGGCTGAGACCCAGTATCTGCCGCCAGCGCCCGACTCCACCCATTGGCGAATGCATTTCGATGGCTCCAAGATGCGCACTGGCTTGGGAGCCGGCATCGTCCTCACCTCTCCCAAAGGCGACAAGCTCAAATATGTGTTGCAAATCCATTTTTCCGCCTCCAACAACGTCGCCGAATACGAGGCACTCATTCACGGGTTCCGGCTGGCCAAAGAGCTCGACATTCGCCGGATCCTGTGCTATGGTGACTCCGACTTGGTGGTCTAGCAGTCGTTAGGCGATTGGGACACCAAAGACGCAAACATGGCGAGCTACCGCTTCCTCGTACAGAAACTCAATGGATATTTTGAGGGGTGCGAGTTTCTCCATGTGCCAAGAAACGACAACGACCAAGCAGACGCCCTGGCATGAATCGGCTCCACCCGTCAACAATACCGTCCGGCGTTGCCCTTCAGCGCCTCCTCAAGCCGTCTGTCAAGCCATTGCCAGATTCAGACTCTATCTTCGTGTCGGCTACTCCTGAAGCAGTCGGATTTGACTCAAGAGCCCCCGCAGACGGCACGAGTATTCTGGCAGGCAGCGCGGGGATCATGGCAGTCGCACCCAGCCCGGGGACTGCGCCAATCGGCTCGGGGACTTCATCGACACAGCAAGCAGCTGCCGACTCCAACCCACCGCCTCCCGGTCCGGCCGCCCTCGTCCAAGTCGCAGTCCCGACAGTTGCAGAAATTGCAGCCCCTTTGTGGGCCCAACCCATCCTCAAATTCCTGGTGAACAAAGAGCTGTCAACTGATGAGATCTTAGCTCGACAAGTGCAACGCCGGGCGGTAGCCTACACCATAGTCAACGGAGAGCTTGTAAGGCGCGGTGTCACTGGTGTCTACCAGCGCTGCGTGGAGCCGGAGCAAGGCCAAGCAATTCTCAAAGACATCCATCAAGGCGAGTGTGGCCACCACGCGGCTTCAAGAGCACTCGTCACCAAAGCCTTCCACCATGGTTTCTTCTGGCCGACTACTCTTGAATACGCCAAGGCCTTGGTTCAAAAATGCAAGGGATGCCAGAAGTTCCGCTCCAAGCCACATCAGCTGGCTTCTGCACTCAAGACTATTCCCATTGCCTAGCCCTTTGCTGTTTGGGGCCTGGACATGGTGGGACCATTCAAGACGGCACGAGGCGGCTTGACTCACTTACTTGTCGCAGTGGACAAGTTCACCAAGTGGATAGAAGCAAAACCAATCAAGAAGTTGAATGGTTCGACTGTTGTGACCTTCATCTCTGACATCACAATTCGGTACGGCATACCGCATAGCATCATCACCGACAATGACACAAACTTTGCCAAAGGTGCCTTGGCCCGTTTCTGCGCGACGCATGGCATCCGACTGGACTTAGCATTCATTGCCCACCCGCAGTCCAACGGCCAGGTAGAGCGAGCAAACGGCCTAATCATGTCCGGCATCAAGCCTCGACTGGTCGAGCCTCTGGAGCGCTCGGCCGACTGCTGGCTTGACGAGTTGCCAGCCATCCTCTGGAGCCTGCGCACAA
The DNA here is from genome assembly GCF_018294505.1 of Triticum aestivum. NCBI lineage: Eukaryota > Viridiplantae > Streptophyta > Magnoliopsida > Poales > Poaceae > Triticum > Triticum aestivum. The sequence goes on from NC_057803.1 coordinate 605,929,818, forward strand.
CTCCAAACAAGTCAACCGGCTTCGCGCCCTTCTTCCTCGTCTACGGTGCTGAAGCCGTCATCCCAACGGACATAGAATTCGACTCCCCTCGAATCACCATGTACACCAAAGAGGAAGCAGAAGAAGCACGTCAAGACGACGTCAATCTGCTGGAACAGGGCCGGCTGTTGGCACTCAGCCGGTCCAGCATCTACCAGCAGAGCCTGCGCCGATACTACAACCGGAAGGTCAAGCCGAGATCTTTCCAAGAAGGAGACCTTGTGCTCTGGTTGATCCAGCGAACAACCGGCCAGCACAAGCTCTCAGCACCTTGGGAAGGCCCTTTCATCATCAGCAAAGTGTTGGGCAACAACTCCTACTACCTAATCGACGCTCGGAAGCCCCGGGCACGCAAGAGGGACGGCTCCGGCAAAGAGACGGAGCGGCCATGGAATGCAAATCTCCTCCGAAGATTTTACAGTTAATGTAGTATGTACCACGCTACCTTTTGTATTAAAGCACGAAGACTTCAGGGCCCCCGAGAAGAACTCGGGGACTGCCCTCTTTTATCTATATGATAAGAATTATGCCTATGGGTATGTTATTCTTTGTTATGCCATTAGGCACCGGGTTCGACTAGTCGGCCCGGGGACTCGCCGCCTTATACTATGAAATGACTTCCTGCAGCCGGACAAGTAGTGTGTGGCACCTAGGCCGTCTCCTGTCAGAAGCCGCAGCTCGCAGAGCGACTGTCTCGTGGGCAGGAGTAAGGTAGAATGGGTGTCCACATGAAAAATGGCTAAGGACTCAAAAGCATGTACATAGTTTAAGCCGGCTTCCAGCCTTTTACAAACCGACTCTCGAGCAGCCAGCTCGCTGTTTTCTAATTAACTTGCTAAAAAACTCTAAATGGCTAAGTACTTGCCTTCCCAAAGAAGCTAAGTAGTTGATCCAGCAACAGTCCGCAGAGTGGCTGTCCGACTGGCAAGACGTCAACCAAGGGAAGGCGACAAAGGAAAAAGCCAAAGAGCATTAAGCAAGAAGAAATAGAACACGGAGAAATATTTACATAGAAAAGGCCCTTGGCCGAATCTTCAAAACAGAAGTTCAAGATACACCCCGTGGGTGGAATTGTGCAAATTAACAAGTTCATTGAGACTATTAAGCAGATAAAAACAAAGACGAAGTGGCAGCCTAGGAAACTTCAGACGAATTCGGAGGACCGGAGGGGTCGGCGGTGCCAGTTGCTGGAGTGGCCGGCTGGTTGGTCTCCGCTTAGCCACCTCTGGCAGCAGCTGGCTCGGTTGGGCGTGGCTCATTGCTAGAGGCGTGGTCGAGCTGGGGTTGGCCGTCTGCTTCGACCTCTGGCGCCTCCTCCTTGTCTCCTTCCTCCTCCTCGCCTTCTTCCTCGCCACTGGAGTCAATCACCTCCGCCGAGTCATCGCCGTCGTCTGGGTTCAGCCCGAACCACTCCGGCGGCGCCTCCTCGCCGTTCTCAGCCCGCTCTGGGACGAAGATGCTGGTGTCGGTATATTCGGCGATCGACATGGCGCGCTTGACGAGATCGTCTTCCATGACCGCCAACTCCGCCTGAGCTTCCAGCCGGAACGTGGCTAGCTGGGCTAGACTCAGCCCAGGATACCATGCCTTGGCGAACTCTAAGGCCCGGCGCGCTCCAGCCCGGGCCGAAGAGCCCTTCCAGGCCTCAAGGCGGCTAGCCGCTACCTCCAGCCAGTCGGCAGTTCGACTGGGGGTGCGCGGCGCCTGCATATCCGGCCATTGGGCGGCGATTGCCTGGGCACCGACGCAGCATCCGGTGAGACGGCTGAAGGCGGGCCTCGATGCTCAGGATCTGCTCGCCAAGAGTTCGGGGGGCGTCGGTAGCGATTTGTGCCCCATCCGCCCTCCGCCCTTCGCGATCTGCTTCGATGGCTTGGTTGGCAGCGACCGAGTGGCCAGGGAAGAAGTCTGCCAAGGCAGAAGAACAAAGAACAAGATTAAAGACTAGAGGTCGAGTCAACTAGCAGTCGGTGGTTTAGAAAGGAAAATGAGGGGAAGCTCATCGTTGATGAGATCTTCGATCGCATGGAAGCCGAAAACCAGCGTCGTCTCCGTGTCGGTCCAGGAGGAGCGCTTGGACGCAAATTCGGCAAGGAGGGCGGTCTCCTTGTCCTCCGCCTCCTTCTGGGCCTTCTTGAGCAGCTCCTTCTGCTCCGCCAGCTGCATAGCCAGCCGGTCACGCTCCTCCGCCAGCCGACCGCACTCCTCCTCCCTGACACGCAGCGCAGTGTTGGCCTCGCCCAGCTGCTGCTGTAGGGCGGCGTTGGCTTCTGAAGAAGGAGAAGAGAAGGTGTCAGTCGTCAACTAGGAAGAAAGGTCACCGGGGAGATCCGGCCCGACTGCTCAGCAGTCTGCCCAAATCTCGGGGACTACAGCCCGCGGGTGCGCCAGCGCGTCCCCGCAAAGAAAGGAATCATCAACAAAGAAGAATAGTTGCCGGAGAGATCCGGCCTGACTGCTCAGCAGTCGGCCCAAATCTCGGCGACTACAAAGAAGAAGACTCACCCCAGCTATCCGACAAGTCAGCGGTCTGCTTGGCCAGCTCCTCAATGTTGGTGTTGAAGGCGGTCACGCGAAGATTGTGACTCATCCCAGCTGTCCGACAAGTCAGCGGTCTGCTTGGCCAGCTCCTCAATGTTGGCGTTGAAGGCGGTCACGCGAAGATTGTGGTAATCCCGAAACAAAATTTCAGATAAAGTGTTGGTACTTGGAACTCGCCGATTAGAGTTCCGAGCCGCCTGCTCAGCAGCCGGCCCGAAACTCGGGGACTACACCCAGTGGATGCGCTGGCGCCCCCCCACGAAGAAGAACAAGAAACAGAAACAAAGAAGGAAGGACGCGTACCCGGATGGCTGTTCGCGACGCCAGATACGCCTTGGTGCATTCCTTGATGGCGTCACCCTCGGCTCGGAGCTTGGCTTGGATGTCCAGAAGCGCCCGGTTCAACGGGCCCGTCCCACCTCCCCGCACCCACCCAGTGGGCGCGGTGCTCGTCGCCTCGGTGTCCGGGATCGTGGAGCTCGTGGCACCGGTCTCTAGAGGGCACGGCGCCGAGGCGTGCCAACCTCGAGAGCCAGGCCCGTCGCCACCACGTCTTCAGATGGCGACACCGGCGGGTCCGCCGGCTGCCCACCTGGCGCGCTCCCGGATAGCGGCGGCGGAGGCACAATTATGTCCGACGCGGCGACGTCGTCGCCGTCCCTCTCCATGATCGGGTTCTCGTCGCCGGCTTCCCCAGTCTGCGCCGTGAACTCCGGTGGTGGTGGCACGGAGTTCAAAGGGACAACGAACACCGCCGACTGGTGGTGCGTGGCTTCTTTAGCATGCTTCTTCTCCGTGTCGATGGCCTCGGCTTCCGCCAGCTTCTTCAGGGCGGCAGCCTCCGCCTTGTCAGCTTCCGCCTTCTTCAGGCGGGTGGCTTCCCGCTTCTCGCGCGCCTCCCGCGCGTTCCGCTCCGTCGCCTCCTGCAGGTCGGCGGCCGGATCAATCCGCCGGGTGGTGGAGGAGGTCAAAACGGAAAGTTTTTTCAAGATGTCGCTCAGAAGAGTGGGCGCTTGATTGGTTGGGGAGATAGTGGCTAGCGTGCGCCGAGCTCCAGTATATAGCTATTCAACAAGCGTGTATACGGCTTTGAGCTTCACAAGCATATCTTGACCAAGGTTACTGCTCCTAGGACCTATGTAACAATTAAGGATCGATCAGAGACGGTTTGCAACATGAAAGATAAGACTCGGTTATGATACTGGCAATTTTACTTACCAAATATAGCAGAGACCATCTGGGATATATGGCGTTTTAAGCCGGTAAGCTCGGTGGTCATCTCTTGGAGAGAAGCTTCAGCTTTTTTAGCCCGCTGTATAAGAGCAGTTCTCTCTTCAGCCCAGGCGGTTCTTTCAGTGTTGAAACTGGTCTTCAGTTTTCCTATTTCATCCAGGCTAAATTTGAATTTTGAGTCAGCCATCCGGGTCTCAGATTCTTGATGCTCCAGTCAGGTTTTCACATCGGCCAATTGCGATTGAAGTTGAGCAGTGGCGTCCTGTATATGAACAGATTTGAATACATCTTCACAGTCGAGTCACAGGAATATAAGTCCCAAGTCCTTTGCAAGTAATATCACTTGGCACTGGGGGCCAATGCATATTGCTCGTGTTTCACTACAACTCTATGATGACCCGACTATGCTAAAGATGACCACAACTGGTTCATGGGGCTACACAAGTAAGTTTTGATTTATGAACAATGATGAGCAGTCCCGGTTCATTCATGCTGATTAAATCAGCCCTTGGGGGCTACAGCTGCAATGTTAATCACTAGTAAGTTGAAGACCTAGTTTAACCCTGATAGTGAAAGCCGGCCCTTGAGGGATTTTACCAAGGATGCTCATTATATTCATGGCTATTCTAAGTCTACAACATATTCAATTCTATTATACACAGTAGACTTGGGGGCTGACGGGATATGCATAACTTATCAAGCAGGAGTTCATACCTCATATTTTTTATGCATCTGTTTCACCATGTCAATTTCAAGATCGCGGCTGGTATGCACTTGGTTGAGATAACTAGAGAGTACTTCACTGATGCTTAGTTGAGAATAGTTGCGATGTCAAATCTAACTTTTCACCTTTCAATAAGTTCCTCTTTGGCAAAGTGCTTGGCCAAGATAGTAGGATTTCCCGGTTCTCGGAAGCTAGTGCCAATAATCACAACATCTTCAGCATGTGTTTCTGATGGTTTAATTGGGCTTGGCAATTCAGTGTTCAAAGGGTTGACGTTTGTATGATCAGTGGAGAGGTCAGTAGTTTCTGGTGGCAGATCATTGACAAGTTCTTTTGGGTGTTGCACAGAGGCTTCAGGCACCGGTTTTTGTTGCTCCGGTTCATGGACTTTGGGGTCTTCAGCCGTCTTGGTCACCTTTGCTTTCTTACTAGGCTTTGCCTTCCCAGTGCAAGAATTGTGGGAGGTTAGTAAAAGTATAAAGGTACAAACTAGTAGGAAATAAAGATTGTTACCCAGGAGCAGTCTTGAAAGTCGGCAGCTGGGTTTACGATGAGACCAGAAGAGGAATGAGAAGTCCCCTGATAGTTTGAATCGGAAGAATTAAGTAGCTTGCGAATAAGACCCGACAGAGGATAAAAAGAGTTTAAATTTGGAGGGACCTCGTTTCGACGTTTCCGTGGTGCTGGAGTATTTGGTAAGCCGGAGGATAGTTTTCCACCTCCGCTGGTCCGAGTTTGTCACCGGGTCTCATGCTGTTGTTGCTTCAAAAGAAAGTTGGGATCCAAATAAGCTAATGGGTGAGAAAATCTTACTTTTCGGGTTACTCGTTGAATTTTCTGTCTGGGCAAGGGCTCTGAGTCGGAGGAAATGATAGTTACCTCTTCATCGCCCGCTTGACTGGCTCCCGTGTCATCTGTGTCAATAAGATAGTTGAAAAAAGAGCCAAGGGATTCAAGGGCTACCTCCGACTCAATGTCATCATACAATTCAAATAGTTCAGAAGTGCTTGATTTCGTCCTATTCTTCTTGGCGGCCTTGGCCTTGGCCCTGGCCTTCTTAGCAGCTTCGTAGTCGTACTTCTTCCAAAAAGCGGATCTAGCCTGCGAAGATTGTCAAGGTTAAGTTAATAGAACATACGAGTAATAAGGTAAAATGAATGGTTTGGAGACTCATAACCGGTGGCGGGTTAAGTGTGCAGAAGGGGTTTAACCCCACTTTGCTGCAACTTTCCAGGCTCTCATTGAGAAGGGTCTTTGTCATCTCATTAATTGCGTTATTAGTTAAACGTGTGGAGCAGTAGCGCAATGGATCTTTTGTATCACTCGTATAAGTACACATTAAGCCGGACCGGCGGCTCAAGGGTATGATTCTCCAGGCTACCCAGCACCGGACCAAGTCAATTCTGGTTAACCCATTTCCTAGCAGGGCCCTAACTTTGGAAAAGGCAGGTGCAAGCTTTGCGCGTTTAGCAGTGGTAAGCCGTTCGGGAAGATGGTGTTTCGGGTTGAGCCGTTGGGTGCGATAACCCGGCAGTGGATTCTCGTTAGCCGAAGAAGTGTCTTGACAGTAGAACCATGTTTGATTCCAATCTTTGGGGTGACTTGGCAGGAGAGCATAGGGGAAGATAGCATCTCTTCTCTGTTGAATTGAGATCCCACCAAGTTCTAAGTTGGGCCCATCAGTAAACTCGTTATGCTGATTCAGATAAAAATATTCCCTGAAGAGCTAAACACTAGGCTCCTCTTGAAGGTTTACTTCACAGAAGACTTGAAAATTGCAGATATTTGACACGGAATTGGGTCCGATGTCTTGAGGATGAAGTTGAAAGAAATGCAGAATGTCTCAGAAAAATTTGGATCCAGGTGGTGAGAAGCCCTGATTCATGTGATCAGTAAAAACAATGACCTCACCATTCTGCGGCTGAGGTCTTTCTTCGTCTGGTTTGGGACCGCGCTAGTGCATGATGTTCTTTGCTGGTAAAAAACCGACTTTGACAAAGTCCTCGAGCATTGCTTCGGTGACAATGGAGGGAACCCAATTACATGTGGTAACCGTCTTCGGCATCGTAAGGGAGAAAGCCTAAAAGGGGAGAAATATTGTCGGTTTAAGTTAATTTGTTAAGCCGGAGATGAATGTTGCAACATATATTCACATCGGCGGCTTAAAACGGGGCCTAATGTCATATGACTAGTTATAACTGGTGATATAAGCCGCCATGACAATACTAGTATTTAAGATCTATCAAGGGCGAATTCTGCTAAGTATTAGATAAACGGGTTTTATAGATTGATGAAGTCAATTCTGGATCTGACCCTATTCGGAAAAGAAAGTAAACTCAAAACCTAGTACCGCAACGGCTAAGGAAATAGCATATTGGCAAGATCTCTGCATCCAAGAAGCATATTCAGTGATTGAGGAAAAGTATAGAAATAGATTCCGCATGTTTTACACACTATCTTCGGATCAAAATAAGGATTATACAGAGGTATGGTGAAGAACGATGACGAACTCCTAAAAACTCTAGGAAACCCTAATGGAGATCTACAGTGGGGAAGATAAGGTACTTACCGGTCCTGCAGAGTAGCGGAGGTGTGCCGCAGTTTTCTGGTTCGCTCAGGTCGATGCAGCGGCCGGAGTTGAGGAAGTTGACGAGGACGGAGGCGGCGGCGCTCAAGCAGATGCGTTGCGAGAGAGAGAGAGAGAGAGAGAGAGAGAGAGAGAGAGAGAGGATGAAGACGAGAAGGCAAAGGGGGGAAAGAGGAAAGACTTCCTGACCCTATTTATAAGGAAATGGATAACAGGCGCGCGCGAGAATCAAGGAGGCCGAAAAATTATTATATAGCAGCTCGGACGCCTTGATTTTCGGGATGGTTATTAAAGATAAGGATCTGTGAAGATGCACTAGGCACCGTGCAAAATTAATGCGAGGTGACATCATGATGGTTTAAAAGGATTCTGCGAGCTGACGTCATGGCGGTTTACAACGAATGTTTATCAAACAAAGAGAGGCGGGATTTTGACAAGTCAGGTATTGAAGATTGACATGAACAAGTTCAAATCAACCTGGGGCCTAATGTTGGAGATATAACTACTGGGTATGAACCGCCCAGGAGGGGCCGGGTCATACCACTGGCGACTTGTCAATGAAGATGGTAGGTCATTATAAGCCCATTGGCGGCCCAAGACTTAGAAGGGATTTGAGGCCTAAGAGGATGAACCGCCGCATGTATGACTTGTATTCTAAGGCAATAGTAGTTAGTCACCGAGCCGGACACATTTGTATGAGTCGGCCGGGACTCTTTAAACTGTCGAGCGTCAACCTGTGTATATAAAGGGACGACCCAGCGGCGGTTCAAGGGCAAGAAACAACAGATCGAGAACTGGGTCAAGCGTATTCGCTCCCTGGTAATTGAAGCCCTAGTAATACAATCACAAACTGGAGTAGGCCTTTACCTTCATAGTAAGGGGCCGAACCAGTATAAACTCTCTTCGTCCTTTGTCCCGTTTAACCCCTTTAAGCTAACCTAGCTACGATGGCCCTGCGACTAAGTCCTTCCACTAGGGCATCCGCCGTGACAATTCCACGACACATTGTATGTGAACGTAGAGTCTATCACACCTGATCATCACGTGGTGTCTCCACATGACGAACTGTCGCAATGGTGCATACTCAGGGAGAACACTTATACCTTGAAATTTAGTTAAGGGATTATCCTATAGCTATCGCCGTACTAAGCAAAATAAGATGCATAGAAGATAAACATCACATGTAATCAAAATATGTGACATGATATGGCCATCATCATCTCGTGCTTTTGATCTCCGTCTCCAAAGCATCGTCATGAGCTCCATCATCACCGGCTTGACACCTTGATCTCCATCATTGCGTCGTGGTCGTCTCGCCAACTATTGCTTCTACAACTATCGCTAACGCATAGTGATAAAGTAAAGCAATTACATGGCATTTGCATTTCATACAATAAAGAGATAACCATAAGGCTCCTGCCGGTTGCCGATAACTTTTAGAAAACATGATCATCTCATGCAATAATGTATATCACATCATGTCTTGAGCATATTGCATCACAACATGCCCTGCAAAAACAAGTTAGACGTCCTCTACTTTGTTGTTGCAAGTTTTACATGGCTGCTACGGGCTTCTAGCAAGAACCGTTCTTACCTACGCATCAAAACCACAACGGTGATTTATCAAGTTTGCTGTTTTAACCTTCAACATGGACCGACCGCAGTCAAATTTGATTCAACTAAAGTAGGAGAAACAGACACCCGCTAGCCACCTTTATGCAAAACTAGTTGCATGTCTGTCGGTGGAACCGGTCTCATGAACGTGGTCATGTAAGGTTGGTCTGGGCCGCTTCATCCAACAATACCGTCGAATCAAAATAAGACATTGGTGGTAAGCAGTATGACGATCACCGCCCACAACTCTTTGTGTTCTACTCGTGCAAATCATCTATGCATAGACCTGGCTCGGATGCCACTGTTGGGAAACGTAGCATGCAATTTCAAAAAAAATCCTACGCTCACGCAAGATCTATCTAGGAGATGCATAGCAACGAGAGGGGTAGAGTGTGTCCATGTACCCTCGTAGGCCGAAAGCGGAAGCGTTTGACAACGCGGTTGATGTAGCCGAACTTCTTCTGTTCTGACCAATCAAGCACCGAACGTACGACACCTCTGAGTTCTGCACACGCTCAACTCAATGACGTCCCTCGAACTCTTGATCCAACAAAGTGTCAAGGGAGAGTTCTGTCAACATGAGGCGTGGTGACGGTGATGGTGAAGTGATCCGCGCAGGGTTTCGCCTAAGCACTACGAAGATATGACTGGAGGCGTAAACTGTGGAGGGGGCGCCACACATGGCTAACAATTGTTGGTGTGTGTTCTAGGCGCCCCCTCCCCACATATATATAGGTGGGAGGGGGAGGGGCGGCCTTGGGGCGCCCCAAGTAGGAGGAATCCTACTTGGGACCCTAGTCCAATTTGCCCCCTTACCATGTTTACCAGAGGGGAAAGGAAGGAGGGGGGAAGAGGGAAGGAAGGGGGAGGCCGAATCCCTCCCCTTCCTTCTCTCTTCCCCTCTTTCCTTCCCCTCAGGTGCGGCCCATATGGGGGGGCGCGGCAGCCCCTGCTGGCTACTGCGTTTTCCCCTTTTGGCCCATTAGGCCCATATCTTTGTCGGGGGAGCTCGGAACCCCTTCCGGTGATGCGATATGTACCCGGTACCCTCCAGAGCACTTCCGGTGTCCAAATACTATCATCCTATATATCAATCTTTACCTCTCGACCATTTCGAGACTCCTCATCATGTCCGTGATCTCATCCGGGACTCCGAACAACATGTTGTCACCAAATCACATAACTCATGTAATACAAAATCGTCATCGAACGTTAAGCGTGCGGACCCTACGGGTTTGAGAACTACGTAGACATGACCGAGACACCTCTCCGGTCAATAACCAATAGCGAAACTTGGATGCTCATATTGGTTCCTACATATTCTACGAAGATCTTTATCGGTCGAACCGTAATTGTCGTGGAATTGTCACGGCAGATGTCCTAGTGTGAGGACTTAGTCGTGAGGCCAACGCATCTATGTGGTAGCTTGAGAGGGGTTGAGCGGAATCGAGAGATGCAACACAAGACAAGGATTTAGACAGCTTTGGGCCCTGGGAAACATCATCCGGTAACAACCCTACGTGTTGTTTGGGGCTATCTTTCATTATGATCACGAGGAAGTCGCCGTAAACCGGCTCTCCCAGTTAACCCCAACCCTTTAAGATTGTTTCTCCTTACTTGTCCCTCTTTGGGGAGCCCTACTCCTTCTTATATATGTTGAAGGGGCGGGTTACATGTAGAGTCCAACTCGGACTTAAGACTTAACTATTATGACTTCTCTTCTTGGGCTTCTTAACATCTTGGGCTTCATAACGTCTCGGGCTTCATAACTCCTGGCAACCCAGTTACCACTGCCTGCCGGGAGTGGTGCCGGTTTAAGATAGTCTGCCGGGAGTTAACTAGTGCCGGTTTAAGATGGTCTGCCGGTTTAAGAATGTCTGCTGAGTTATCATCTGACTTAACTCCTGTCTTAACTGTCAGCCGATTTAACAACCTGCCGGTTTACCGTCTGAGTTAATTGTCTGTTTTACCTGTCTGTCTTAACTGTCAGCCGGTTTAACAACCTGCCGATTTACCGTCTGACTTAACACCAACCGGTTTACCACCTGCCGAATTTACTAAGTCCCAGCCGGGTTATAACTCCGGCCGGATCATACCGCGGGGTATATCCCTGACAGTAATGACATCATACGTTATTCCTTTTGTCATCGGTATGTTACTTGCCCGAGATTCGATCGTTGGTATCTACATACCTAGTTCAATCTCGTTACCGTCAAGTCTCTTTACTCATTCCGCAATACATCATCCTGCAACCAACCAATTAGTCACTTTGTTGCAAGGCTTCTTATGATGTGCATTACCGAGAGGGCCCAGAGATACCCCTCCGTTACTCGGAGTGACAAATCCTAATCTCGATCTATGCCAACCCAACAAACACCTTCGAAGATACCCGTGGAGCATCTTTATAATCACTCAATTACGTTGTAACATTTGATAGCATACAAGGCATTCCTCCAGTATCCGGGAGTTGCATAATCTCATAGTCGAAGGAATATGTATTTGACATGAAGAAAGCAATAACAATAAAACTGAACAACCATTATGCTAAGCTAATGGATGGGTGTTGTCCATCACATCACTCTCCTAATGATGTGATCCCATTCATCAAATGACAACACATGTCCATGGTTAGGAAACTTAACCATCTTTGATTAACGAGCTAGTCTAGTAGGGGCTTACTAGGGACACGGTGTTTTGTCTATGTATCTACACATGTATCAAGTTTTCGGTTAATACAATTCAACACGAATAATAAACATTTACTAAGAATAAGGAAATATAAAATAACAATTTTATTATTGCTTCTAGGGCATATTTTCTTCACGGGGCTCCCTAGGAAGCCTCCTCTCCCCTCCACCTATATATATGTGAGGAGGGGAGGGGGCAACACATACCACGATTTCCCAAGCCGTGTGTGGTGCCCCCTATCCCTGTAGTTCTAGTTCCTCCTCCGTCCACGTCTGTAGTGCTTGGCGAAGCCCTACATAATAGTTTCACCACCATCGTCACCACACCGTCGTGCTGCCGAAACTCATCTATTACTTCGCCTCTCTTGCTGGATCGAGAAGGCAAGGACGTCATCGAGCTGAACGTGTGCTGAACGCGGAGGTGTCGTACGTTCGGTACTTGATCGGGATGGGTCGTGAAGGTGTATGACTACATCAACCGCGCTGATAAACGCTTCTGCTTAGCGATCTACAAGGGTATGCAGATGCTCTCCCCCTCTCATAGCTATGCATCTCCATGTATAGATCTTGCGTGTGCGTAGAATTTGTTTTGTTTTCCATGCAACGTTCCCCAACAATCTTGAGGGGCAGTCTTCTCCAAATCTCAAGAAGAGATGTAGGTCTTGAATCCAAGATGTATCTTCTCCAAAGGAGGCCTTGATCTCCATTATAGTGATAGATGAGCAAAGCCCTCTCAAGTATTTTCTATTATGCTTTGCTAACCCTAGGAGGAAGTGGGGAAGGAGTATTTATAGTCTAGATGATAAATAGGGTAGGTGGGAGAGGCGATACAAGGCCACTTATTCAAATTAGCACATATACCAACGTCTAGCTAGCTAGCCAGATGTCCGACTGTTGAAGGGTCCGATGTCTGAATTGTTGACCGGATGTTTCGGCAGGTCCTAGGGCTCGGGCTCCATAGGGATGCGCTCCAGGTGTCGGATGTCCGGACAGTAGGTCGGATGTCCGGCTTGAGTGCCAAGGCTTTTGTTGCCTAGCCAGATGTCCGGGTTGAGTGCCAAGGCTTTTGTTGCCTAGCCAGATGTCCGGGTTGAGTCCAGACATAAATACCGGTCGACTATCAAGGGAGCCATTTCATTTGGGCTTAGCCTGGACGTTTGTCTAGCAGTACAGATGTTCGGCTGTAGCGCAAGGACAACCTTCTCTTCTTCTTTTCCTTGCTCCTCTTCCACCATGGCTCATCCTTGTCCCCTTGCTTCTCCATGGCTGCTCCCTTGCTACCTGAGTATGCATAGGTTCTCAGTATGAGGTAATAGCCATGTCTCATATGAATGTAAGGGTAGTTCAAAGAGGAGCGAGTTAACCTCAGCTTCAATGGCAGGTGCGCGTCCTCTAGTCATCGGTCCACTTGGCACTTAGGGTGTTGGTGTAGGATCCATGGTGATGTCCATGGGGTGCTCAACACAAAAGAGATTCCATCTCCACCCTTCATTTTGCTTGCGTTGGGAGGTGGGGAGGGACCCAAATAAAAAGAGGAAAGTATGGGGGGCTCAATGGGCATGGGAACGTCGTTGCTGTACTAACACACAGTTGATCAAATTTAATGCGTACATAACATAATTGTCATTAAACTCCACATTAATTTAATTATGCATGAACTTAGACTTTGACAATCAGTATGCCCAAAATGACTAGAATGCCCATGGCAATGGTCGGTTACAGACTAACATGAGAAGGTGATCAATGTCTGGATTAACAAAGGCTAATATGATCAAATATTTTATAAATAAATACCTGATTTGTGCCATTTATTTTGTTTAATACGGATCATCTTACACTCCACAAAAAGACCGATTTGTCACGCCATCCATGTCTGATACGAAAACCGTTGTCAACCTCTATACATGGTTGCAAGTAACTTGGACACTAAGTCCATGACAAAGTAACTCCTTCAAACTTTTATGGGGGTAGGTCACCGGGCTTGGCGGGAGGGTGATAAATGCACCCCTAACTAGCTCGGGAGGCTAGTCTGACTTTTTAAAACATGATGATTGAAACCAACGTGTTGCTCTTATGTATGGTGAAAGCCAGATAACTCTCAAATAATGTGAGTGGTTCGGGCACTTTCACGCAAATACACACACGCATTGCACAATCGGCGCAACACGATCAAGGAAAAGTTCACAAAAGCATATCAAAATCAATGCTGAGATAATCTTAGCACATGTGCGACCAAGCATTAAAAACTTGAGCCTAAAGGTTTCAGAGATAAACACAGAGGTTCAAAAGGAAAGAGAAAAAAGAAAAAAGAAAAAAGAAAAAGGGATATCATTGAGCGAGGAGGTGTTCCATCCCCGACATCCATTTTGAATTGAGTTTGCGCATGGATGGAGGGATGGACTCGATCAAAAATAGGAAAGACCGCAGGGGGGCTAAGCATGAGTGTGCATGGGCTAGGCAGACGAGGTCCGTTTGCAAATGACTCATCTCACGCTAAAAAAAAAAGACCCGACTTGTCAACATCGTCCGCATCTGATACGAAACCGTCTTCGACCTCGAGGCATGGTTTCATTACGGTTGCCGCTAGCTTGGATGTCGAGTCCAGACAAAGTAACCCCTTCTCCAAATTTTGAACGGGCAAGCCACCGGATTTGGCGGGAGGGCGATAAATGCACCTTTTGACCGGCTCGGACGACCAGTTTGTCCGTCCTTCAAAACACGACAAAGATCAACAACCCGCTCCTACGCAAGGGCCTAAAGGGCAACTCTCAGATAACGCGAGCAATCCGAGAACCTTCACGTAAACACACACACACACACACACAATATACAACGAGTACACCGCGACTTACTCAATGTGAAGTTGAAAAAACACACCGAGATCAATGCCGGAGATGATCTAAATCTAAGTACACGAGCCTCGGTCAAGCATCGAGGACTCGAGCCCAGAAGGTATCCTCAAAGATGAACCTATGGGTTCATTTTTTCAACCAAAAGAAAAAAGAAAAGGTAAAAAAAGGAAAAGGATAGAGTGCACTGACCGAGGGAGGAGGGAGGTTCCCATCCCCACCCTCCATTTTTGAATCAGGCCAGCGCAGGAACGGAGGGAGGGACCCGATCGCAAATAGGAAACCGCCCAGGGGCGTAGCCGCTCAGTCCGCTGGGCAGGGGAGAGGTTCGCGTGGTTTGTCAGCAACCCTGCTCCCTCTTAAACCCCCCGAAACCAAAAATCCAAAATAAAAATCCTCCCCCCCTTTCCTCCTCCCCATCCCCCTCGCCGCCGCCGCTCCCTCGCCACCGCCGACGCGCTAGGGTTCCGCCCCCCCGCCCCCTCCCGCCGCCCCGGCTCCCCCCTGCTCCGCCCCCCACCCGACCCCCGACACACCGGTGCGCTCCCCCCGCCCGCCGCCATGGCGGAGAAGCTGAGGGATCTGAGCCAGCCGATAGATGTCCCCGTGCTCGACGCCACCGTCGCCGCCTTCTATGGCACCGGATCTAAGGAGGAGGTAACCGCGTCCAACCCCGCCGCCGGCCCCCCCTCCCCCCAGCGCACGCGTTTGCTAGTCTGTTTCGGTCGGCCGAGCGCCGCCCGCCTCCCCGCCGAGACCTAGGGTTTGGTCCGTCCAGGCTTCCGGGCCACGCGCTAGATGCTAGTTGCTAGTCCGCTCTCTAGAGAAGGGGGTCCTCTATGCGCTCGGGGTTCAGGACTGGACGGCAGCGGTAAGTTTCGTAGCGAGATAGGGTTTGGTCGGTGGAGAAGACTTAGCGGTGATCATCTGACCGAAATGGCTGAATACACCACAGGGGGCGGATGCTTGCTGCCGCTGCATGTTTGTTGTATCTTCTACTATTTCTGGTTCCCCAACCTGGAAACCGATTGCATGCTAGGCGTAGAAGCAGTGATGGGGTTATGCTACTACTGCTGTGGTTTATGCGCTTGTTTTCACCTTTGCTGATTGATGAAACGGTCTGCTTTGTTTCAGAGGAGCGCCGCTGATCTGATACTGCGGGATCTGCAAAACAACCCTGACATGTGGCTGCAAGTGGTGCACATCCTGCAGAACTCCCAGAACCTCAACACCAAGTTCTTTGCCCTCCAAGTAAGTCTCTGCTCCTGAATGCCTTATTGCAAAAGTTTAGAAGGTAGTTCACACTTGAATAAAGGTTGATTGATGCCGTGGCTGCTGCTGGTATTGTATTAGATCATGCATGTTTTACATTCAGTACTGCTAGCACTGGCTATTAATTACACTTGCTACTGTTGTTCACCGGTTATATTAGGAAATGGCGCTGCTAATATTTTCCTTGTCGAACTCGTAACCGTATTTAAGCAGTTAAAATGCCTAGTCGCTTGGCTTTCAGGGTTCCAACACATTTGAACATGCAGTATGCTTCATGAAAATCACATGGTGTAGAAAAGATGGATGTCTAATAGGATTCTGCTTTGGCGTGTAAGCTCAAGCGCCGTTGCCGTATGTGTAATTTTGTACGATACTAATTTGATTGGCTAGTTACTGCCAGCTGTTGTGCATCTCACTATATGACTAGAATGCACTTGATTGGTTTTCCTGTAGGAGATAAAGAATGTTTATATAGTTTGTTATATTATTAGTACTAAGTTAGAGTGATCCAAAAGATACCTGGTTTGTCTGCGAGCGGAGAAACATACTTTAGGTTGTTTTCTGGGATAGACGCCATGTCTTCTCTTGTTTTCCTTCTGCCTCTTTTGGGCCTATTTTAAACCTGGTCAGGATACTTGTCCTTAGATATTTGCGCAATTCTTCCATCATTTTTATTTTTGACTTGAAACTGAACTCAAAAAACATGGGTGATGACGCCATGACAGCAGATGTAGAGGGGGTGAAATAGGCCAGGATAAATGTTGATGGTCCATAAGCAAGTTATGTAGCTAGTAGCGTATATTTTTCTCCTGTCATGCCAAAGTATACTACTATTATATCTAATCGTTCTGGGTGCCATCTTTGCATGAGATTTAGTTACTCGCATTTCAGTTCACATTACCCTGCACTGTTCTGTTTCCGTACAAAATCTGCGCACAAGATGGACAAAATAAGTAGGAACATTAACCATCTGTCGTGTTGTTAATACTGACAAATGTACGCTATTGGTACTAAACCTTGTATGGGTTGATGTTGGTTGGTGTCCTTTTCGTGCATGGCGGGTAGTCTACTGTAAATATTTAAAATTGACATATATGGTTGTAGTGTCTGCTATTAGAGCAGTGATAATTTTGAGCCTTTAGGGCAGTGATGATTTTGAACATTTAAGGGAACACAAGATATTATAATGATCACCAAATTTTGTTGTTTGACTTTCTTTTGCTGTGTGCAGTTGAGGTTATTGGATCCATATGATATGATTATGTAGGTGCATCCAGCTGCTTGCTGCATATGCTATTGCGTTTAGTTCTTGTCATGTATTGATTATTTTACAAATATATTTTAGGTACTTGAAAGTGTTATCAAGTACAGGTGGAACGCATTGCCGGTTGAACAACGTGACGGCATAAAGAATTACATATCTGATGTGATTGTCCAGGCAAGGATTAACTTCTTTGTTAGATACGGCAAACCTTTGTCATTTCTCTCATGAAATAAATCTGATTCACGCACTCTTTTCGCTGTTCACTTTTGGCACTCTACCAGCTCTCAAGTAATGAGGTTTCCTTTCGACAAGAGAGGCTTTATGTTAATAAGCTCAACATTATATTGGTGCAGGTAAGTACTGCTTGATCCATTTAACTCATTCACTTTTTTTGATTACCTCAATAAATGCATTTGACAACCACTTTTTCTGAATTGTGGCCAACGTAATAGGTTCTGAAGCATGAGTGGCCAGCCAGGTGGACATCCTTCATTCCTGACCTTGTTGCAGCAGCAAAGAGCAGTGAAACCATATGTGAAAACTGCATGGCTATACTGAAGGCAAGCTGTGTTTCTATTCGCATCTGCTTAATTGATGTATCAGAACAATTATTAACCATGAAATAATTTGCAGCTTTTAAGTGAAGAAATTTTTGATTTTTCAAGAGGTGAAATGACACAACAGAAGATTAAAGAACTCAAGTCCTCACTCAACAGGTTCGTTTGTGGCCATCTGTCATTTGTGTCTGCCTAACAGCTTTTATTTGATAGAGTAGAAGTAGACTCCGTTACTCTTTTTATCTCTTCTTTACTCTTTAGTTGGACTACTATTTTAGCTCTTCTGTCCTAATTTTCCTTCTTGTGAAACAGTGAATTTCGACTCATCCACGAGCTGTGTTTGTATGTCCTATCTGCAACACAAAGTTCTGAGCTGATCCGTGCTACATTGGCTACGCTTCATGCTTTCTTATCATGGATTCCTGTTGGATTCATATTTGAGTCGCCATTGGTACTTTGCTTTTTTCTACATTCCTCCAGATTTTTTATCTCAGCATTATCTTTGAAAAGCCGTCTTAATTTTTCCCTTGATGGTTATTAGCTGGAGACGCTGCTGAAGTTCTTTCCTATGGCTGCCTATCGGAACCTTACACTTCAGTGTCTAACAGAGGTAAAGAAAACATATTGTTAGCTATGTTTAGTTTCGCGTTGTTTCCAACTATTCTGTTGGATTAATGCAATGACATTCTGTCTTTTAGTTTGATTATTAGGCTGCACTGTGTTGCGTCACATAATAGTGGCAGAAAAGTGACCCTGAGATTGACGCAACATTGTTTTGACTTCTTCTTTGCAGGTTGCTGCTCTTCAGTTCGGTGATTTTTATAATGTGCAGTATGTGAAGATGTACACATTTTTCATGTTGCAGCTGCAGGTGAATGATGTATTTCAGGGAAAAAAACTATGTTTTTATTCTTTCTAAAGCTTTTCGTTTGAACACTTATTAATGAATTTCTCTCTCCAATGTTTAGGCTATTCTTCCTCCTGGAACAATTCCCAATGCGTATGCTAATGGTTCCAATGAAGAACAAGCATTCATACAAAATCTGGCACTCTTCTTCACTGCCTTCTTCAAGGTCAGATCCATCACATTATGGATGTACCCTATTAACTGGTATAGATGAACTTTGACATGTAGATGATGTAAGGATCCTAATTCTGTTATCACCACGTTCCCAGCTGTAACACAAAATGGATTTTTATAACAATATTTGTCATTGTTTTGCATGTTCAAACTCCATGATCTACAAACAGAGACATGCTAGTTGGTAATATAAGTAATAATGATATAAAAGAAGGAAATCTGTTCTTTGGTGTGATCCATTGTTTTGTGGTAATCTCTTTCTTTCTGGTGCATGCAGAATCATATACGCATACTGGAGGCTTCTGCAGAAAATAGAGCTGCATTACTTGTTGGTCTCGAGTACCTCATCGGAATATCATATGTTGATGACACTGAAGTTTTCAAGGTAATAAATTAGACTTGATTTAGCATGCATATACATTAAACATGGTGTAATTCTCATGATGGTTATTTACAGGTGTGTTTGGATTACTGGAATGTATTTGTCTTGGAGCTTTTTGAAGCACACAATCAAATGGAGCCTGCAATACCAGCTGTAAGCATGATTGGGCTTCAGGTGCTTTTAATTTGTTTCTGTTAGGAAAGCTGTCCACGTGATTTTCTAATGATTTAGATATATCCAGCTTTCAGTTTAAGCATTCTGTCAAAAAACTGTCATGTATGCTACTTCCTCCGTTTTGAATTATTAGATCTTCTAACTTCTTTCTAAATCGTATATATATAGACGTGTTTGTGTGTTTATTCACTCATCTTAGTCCGTATGTACCCCATATTAAAATATCCAAAATGTTTATAATTCGGAACAGAGGTGATATTTTCTTATGTTGTTGTGATATATTTCCATCCATGTGCTGCATTTTGTTCTATGTCTGTTTCTTGCTTTGTGAACTCTTTCCGTAGTCAAGTTATAAATCCTTCTGGTCACACCAATGTTTAACTTGTAGGCCCAGATGATTCCTGGAGTTGATGGTACTGGTACAGCTGTTCACCAAAGGAGGCAGCTTTATGCAAGTCCACTATCAAAATTACGAATGTTGATGATTTGTCGGATGGCAAAGCCTGAAGAGGTATTGATTGTGGAAGATGAAAATGGCAATATTGTACGGGAAACAATGAAGGATAATGATGTCCTTGTCCAATATAAGGTTGGTAACAAATTGCGAAGTTGCTGTGGTGCTTTATGAGGTCTATCATAAAACTGATGTGACACTTCTTTTTTAACTCTAATACTAGATCATGAGGGAAACGTTGATCTATTTGTCCCATCTTGATCATGAGGATACAGAGCAACAGGTATGCCATTCATGTTTTCCGCATTATTTCATTATAGTTTCAGAAATTATGCAACACATAGTATACACTACTGTGAGCTGGTATGCAGTATATGTGGTACAATTGCACTCCTTTGTCTTTTTGTTTAAATGCCATAAGATCTAGCCAAAACACTAATACAATTAATGACAATGAACACGATTATTCATTTGAGACTGTTCAGTCTGTGTATCTAGGGTGCAAATATCTATTTTGTTTATACATTTGATGCCCTGCTTATGTTTTCTATTTACTGCCCTTTTGAATTTAAGCCGCAACTCTGACACTTCTTTTGTTATTCCAGATGTTGAAGAAATTGACTAAGCAATTGAATGGAGAAGACTGGAGTTGGAATAACCTCAATACTCTATGCTGGGCTATTGGATCAATATCTGGTTCTATGGTGGAGGAACAGGTTTGTTCCCTGTCATTATCCTCATTTATTTGGTTTCGATAAATGCTCGTGGAGGACTTGGTGCTTTACTAACTTCACTTCACATTGCAGGAGAACAGATTCTTGGTGATGGTTATTCGTGATTTGCTAAATCTCTGTGAAATCACGAAGGGGAAAGACAACAAAGCTGTTATTGC
The DNA here is from genome assembly GCF_018294505.1 of Triticum aestivum. Taxonomy (NCBI): domain Eukaryota; kingdom Viridiplantae; phylum Streptophyta; class Magnoliopsida; order Poales; family Poaceae; genus Triticum; species Triticum aestivum. The sequence goes on from NC_057803.1 coordinate 605,950,168, forward strand.
GAGTAACATCATGTGCGCGTTTGCTTCAATTCTCTCATGTTTGGAATTATCAAAAGAATATCTTTGCTGATCCAATGTTTGAATTAATAGGTATGTGGTCGGTCAGTACCCAAGATTTCTCAGGGCTCATTGGAAGTTTCTGAAGACAGTAGTCAACAAATTATTTGAGTTCATGCATGAGATGCATCCTGGAGTTCAGGTCAGTGATGCACTTACATGTAGTTTCTTCAGTTGGAACAGGAAAATTCTTGTAGTGTGAAACACATACTCCCTTCGGTCCATATTACTATGTACTAAAGCTGCAACAAGTAATATGGCTCGTAGGGAGTATATTATTAGTATTTGTGGTCACCTACAGTCCGCTGCTTCTGTTTTTGTTGCTGTGCATAGTTGTGCTTCTCTCTGCATTTGCAGAAAGTTTTAAGTACCTCTTCAACTGCTACATTTCCTATCCTACTGTATGTAATGTATGTAACACACTGCTTGTTGCAGGATATGGCGTGTGATACATTCCTGAAAATTGTTCAGAAATGCAAGCGCAAGTTTGTGACACAACAGGTAGATTCATTAATCACATTGCTTTTGTCTTCAATTCTGTATTTGAATTGATGGACTTATGATTTATTTCTAGTTATGTATTACTTAAACGCATGTGGGTAACTCAATTTAGACACACATCATCACATTTATACTATACCATACTCACCACTTACGTGCCCATTTGTTTTGTATTTCCTGCTATTTCCCAGGTGGGCGAGAACGAACCATTTGTTTCTGAACTGCTCACCAACCTTGCTACGACAATTCTTGATCTTGAGCCGCATCAGATTCATACGTTTTATGAATCGGTATGTTGAACAAATTGAGCCAGGATAGGCTATCACTTGCACTACCATTTGTCCCTTTTGTGCTCAATGTTCAGGCTAGCACATGATTCAAGCTGAATCTGATATTATTTGTGCCTTTGTGCTCACTGTTCAGGTTGGTCACATGATTCAAGCTGAATCTGATAATACTAAGAGGGACGAATACCTGAAGAGATTGATGAGCCTTCCTAATCAGGTTTGGTTTTACCATTAACTTTTGCATTCTTCATGCTTTCTTTTAAGGATAGTATTTACAATGTTATCTTGTGATTTGATTTGACAGAAATGGGCAGAAATAATTGGACAGGCAGGCCAAAGCATTGATATCCTGAAGAACCAAGATGTTATCAGATCTGTTCTTAACATCTTGCAGGTAATAGTCGAGGCTGTATTTGATCATTGTGGCTTTACAAGTGTAAACTACAATGATGTTGGCTGTTTATTGCTTTGAAGTTCTTTACGTAGTTTATAAATTCACTATAAGATTGTGATTGGTATACTTCAAGAAATGATATTTGTTAGACGACCAAACTCAGTTGCATGTCATTCCTCAAAAAGATCAGTCTCCTGAACACTTGGTTTGTGCACAGAATAGTTATCTGGACTTGCCAAATGCACCATAAACACACTTGATACCTGAACTCACAGGCTTGCTAGAGTGTTTTTATCGTAGAAAATTATAGTGCTTTTAGTTGACATTTTTACCAACCAGCCTGTATGGAGACTATGAATTAGCACCAGTATGGTATATGCTGTTCTTAGTGACACCTTCACAAATTTGCTAATAGTAGTTTGTTGCTAAAGGTGCAATTGCTCCCTGGGTGGTATGGACGTAATGTTATTTGTGATTGCTCACTTGGTACTAACATGATGTTGCTATTTGCAATTGCAGACAAACACAAGTGTTGCGACTTCGCTTGGACCACACTTTTTCCCACAAATTTCACTGATCTTCCTCGACATGCTGACAGTTTACAGGTATTTTCTTTAGCATCCACATGATGTTTATAGTATTATAGGGTGTTGGTTAGCATCTTCCGAAGTTTTGAGAAGTAAAAATAACCTCTTCCGTTGGACTAGTCCTGCCTGGTGTCACCTGGTCCTGTAAACTTGGGCAGCCTAGTATGGAGTACATGATAATTTTAAGCTGGGGCAAGCCATTCTTGTCGAAATTTGCTTGTATACTAGTCCAAAATGCTACTCATTGTGCCTCCGCATTTTGTTGTCATAGTTTGAGGTTGTGCAAAGTTACGAGCAATGTGTCACAATCTAATGCATCCTTTGTGTTATATTTGTATCAGAATGTACAGCGAGCTAGTATCAAGCACTATTGCTGAAGGGGGGCCTTATGCCTCAAAGTCGTCATTTGTAAAACTCTTAAGGTATTAATCGTTGATATCTATCCTTCTCTTTTCATTTATCTGTCTTACTGAATAATAATATAATACTTCAAACAGATCTATCAAGAGGGAAACATTGAAATTGATTGAGACGTTTGTGGACAAAGCTGAAGACCTACCGCACCTTGGGAAGCAGTTTGTTCCTCCAATGATGGATCCTATTCTTGGTGATTATGCTAGAAATGTGCCTGATGCAAGGGAATCTGAAGTCCTGTCCCTGTTTGCAACAATTATAAACAAGTATTGCCTTGAATTTGATACCCATTTTTTCTCTAGCTGGGAACTAAAATGTTCTCTACTTAGTGAGTTTTAGCTTGTATGAAGATTCTTCTGTCAGTCATCTAGGTTTCATATTCAGTTATTTGTTGTTAATACTTAACTACTCTGCTGTTATTGTCCATCATTTCTAATCTTTGTATTTATACTGAAGGTACAAAGCTGAAATGCTTGATGATGTGCCTCGTATATTCGAGGCTGTTTTCCAGTGTACTCTTGAGGTAGGAATTGCAACCTTGTTTTTACTGTTCATACTCAGTTACACGTCGAGATTTCGCTGATTGTTCGGTCTGGCCAGATGATTACTAAAAACTTTGAAGATTATCCTGAGCACCGCCTCAAGTTTTTCTCTTTACTTCGTGCTATCGGCACCCATTGCTTCAAAGCTTTAATTCAGCTTTCCAGCCAGGTTTGTGGTAACTTTTTTTAATTACTACTATTTGCCCTGTTGATGGTATCTATTAATACAGCAACCCAAATTCCTTCTCTTTAATTTGATTATCGGACTGTTTGTTTCAGCAATTGAAGCTTGTGATTGATTCGATCAACTGGGCATTTAGACATACAGAGAGAAACATTGCCGAGACTGGTCTTAGTCTTTTATTGGAAATTCTGAAGAATTTTCAGGCAAGAACATCTGGTCCATCCTTTCTTTGCTGTATGTAATTCTTTGGAAGCTAACTCTTTGATACGGCTGCCTTGCAGGCTTCAGAATTCACGAATCAGTTCTACAAAACATATTTTTTGACTATAGAGCAGGAGATTTTTGCAGTTCTCACAGATTCATTTCATAAGCCTGGCTTCAAACTTCATGTTTTGGTGCTACAACACTTGTTTTGTGTGGTATGTTTCTTGTGCATGATTAATATCATGACATCTAGTGTTTGTATGTGTGCGTCTGCTTGATTAGGTTTGATAATATGTAGGTTGATGGCCTAACTGAACCTCTATGGGATGCATCCACGGCATCATATCCATCTAATGCCATGTTTGTACGGGACTACACAATCAAACTTCTTGGAGCATCATTTCCTAACATGACGGCAGCTGAGGTATGATCATCCTAATATAGAGCTATACTGTCATTGACTTGGTGCCATTATGAACCTGGCAAATTTTCTTGCGCAGGTGACCAAGTTTGTTGATGGGCTCCTTGGTTCGAGACATGACCTCCCAAGCTTCAAAAACCATATTAGGGACTTCCTGGTGCAATCAAAGGAGTTCTCAGCCCAGGTAAATTTCGTTATGCCATCATAAGGTTGATGACAATCCTATACTGCTTTGGTAACAAGTTCTTTGTGCAAGCTCCTCTTCTGATGGTTTAACTGTGGCTGGCTTATTTAGGATAACAAGGATCTGTATGCGGAAGAGGCTGCGGTACAAAGAGAAAAGGAAAGGCAACGGATGCTTGCCATCCCAGGGCTGATTGCCCCAAGCGAATTGCAAGATGAGATGGTAGACTCATAGTGCTCTGTGATTGTGCACTGCATTGCTAATCCAGTTTGATGGTCGATTAGGCCTCCAGAGGCCTCCATGTCCCGGAGCCTGAGTTTTCTTCCAGGGTGGTGGTGGTGGTGAAAGGAGGGTGATGCCTGCTGTAATTTTATTTCCGGTTTGGCGATTCCAAGATTTGTGCTGCTAGTTGATGATAGGGGAGAATTTTGCCGCAAGAGGTGCTCGGGTGAGCCTTGCGGGCTGTTTGGTTGGCTAGATGGATGTGTTTTAGTGCTCGGTGAAACATTTTGTGCGTGTGCTGAGCATGATATAGTATGGATGTTGATCCTTAATTGTTAGTTTAGTCTATAGATTTGATGACTGTATTATGATGGTGATGATGTATCAAGTGACTGAATTTGGTCCGGGCTGAGCTGGTAGGAAAGCTGATAATCCTCCTAGTGCTTGTTTATGTGAAATATGTTTCTTCTGAATTTTGTGAGCTTTCTTGGGTTGCATCTTATCTGTTTTGCATCTTGTTTATGTGAAATCATCAAGTTTCTTAGTTTGAGTTGTTACAAATTATTGAGTTTTGTTTTTGATCTAAATAAATTATGGAATTACCATATATTGCATCAACTTACATGCAACTGCTTGGCGGCGAGCGATGCAAGTAAATATTTGATGTGGTAGTGAGTTTTGCTATCCACGTGAATGTTGATTAGTTTGTAGGTGGTGCGGTGCTGTGCTGACGGACGGAAGGGGTGGTGTGCAGTCTCTCTCGGTCCAAAGACTCAATTTTCACGAGCAAAGCAAACATCTCTCTTTCCTCGGTTTGTTGGTCTTTATGTGGACTAGTCCAGACCCCACACATGTATCTATCTATCATCTGCGTAGTGTGGGGAAAGTCCCATTCACCATAAAGCAGCGGTGCAGTTGCTGTGAGCGGCTTTGCTACGCCCGTTGCTGGACAAGAGGCCATCTCTCTTTCTAGTAGGTAAGGCCAACTCCACTGCACGACCCCATCCTATTCGCGCGCGTCCGTTTAAGATAAAACGGACAAATCAGACGGCCCAGACAGGTCTGATATAGCTTTTTCCTCCTCAATAATGGTTCATTTTGTTGGCTCAAACTGAAGCATGAAAAGGATGCAAACAAAATGAGGACGCGTCCGGACTTTGCATATATAGGTTACACACATTCAGTATTAGTACATTCACATAAAAACACGTCAGTAAATAGTAAATCATACAGTAGTATATAAGATAAAATCTATGCGTAGTGATGAGATCCGTCACAGCAAACGCACGCACGTGGTGCTCTGCTATTGCTCCAGCAGGCTGTACTGTATTCTACAGTATTTTTTTTTAGCATAAGTACAGACACAAGCGCTTATATACACGCGCATATACTCATCCCTATGAACGCACACACATATATCCTACTCCTATGTGCATCTTCGAGAGACTGAACCGGCATATCATCTTAAGATTTAGGAAGTCACCGTAGGCGCCTCGTCGTCGACGGAAACATCACCTCTCACTGAAAACACATCGCCGAAAATCCTGAAATAAATCTAGAAATAATGCGAGCACCAGAATTTGAACTCTGATGGATTGTAATACCACTGTCCACCTAGTCCTTAGCGCGGTTATTAAATAGTAGTAAGGCAAGTTGGCCATCTCAAGTTCTGCACGTCCATTTCAGGGAGCTACCCGCTCTCTCGACTTGATCTCAATAATAAAGATGCATCTCGACGATCCGAGTATATTCATGTTCCCATGCGGCCATGCGTCCCAGGAAATTGCACCTACACCCGATTAAAGTATATGGATCCACCCATCCATCAATGCATGTTCTAACTTTTTTTTTGGCGCAAAAATGCATGTTCTCACTTGTGGCCGATTCCTTCAACCCATGCAATTTCACGGGTGGAAATATCTCCGTTTCCACTAATCAACCTGCTGGTGTAACGATTGACCCCTTATGTTTTGGAGTTTGTTGACATAAAACAATGTGGGACTTATGTGTTTGTTAGTGCACACAGAGTAACAGGTCCCTGGAATCAAGAGGAGTTTTCATTCAAACGCCAAAGATAATTCCCCTGCGTAGCAGTGAAGATTATCCCCGAAGATTATGATAACAAGAGTGACCCCTCACAATTGCTGACATGGAGCAATTGGTTCGGTGCACGCCTGAAGGAAGTGACTGCGACCGAGGAGATTGAAGACGAAGTGAAGACGTAGCATTTCTTCCGTTGTTTCTCTTCTCTTTATTGAGTCACAGAACCACCATACTATTAAGAGGGGTGTAACAGTCGAAACTTTGATTCTCTGATGCTAAACCCAAATCCTATGAAAGTCGCGAGAGAAATCTCTTTGTGTTCCGAGCAAACTACTTGCCAGCAAGAGACTGTGATCTTCTTCGCTGCGAGAGATTTGTCTCTGATCGAGGAGTTAGCATTACTTGTTCTTCAAGTAATGTTACCGTTGCTCTTTGAAATCCGACCATTGAGAACGTAGTGGTTGGCCATTGGCTGGACCGAGTGTCCAAAATGGTCATTTTTCATCATGGGAAGGCTGCGGCTATAAATAGCCACCCCGCGCCGGCTTTGTCCGATGGCTACTCCATTTGATTCTGAGAAGATCAACCTCCTCTCCGAGTGATTTGAGTTTAAAATCCACCGAGAGAAAACTCCTATAGCTGAAAATTTAGATACTGGTTCAACATCACTCGAATCTAAGTCCAGTACGCTCCCCCTATTACTCTTGAGAGCTGCAAACTCTCTAGACGGTTAGGTGTCAATTTCTTCAGAGACCAAGAGTCATTGTGGTTCTCGAAGAAGAACTCTGTAAAGGTTCGGAGATCGCCTCAAGTATCTACCACAAGTGATCGACATTGGTTGACGAACCAATTGTCGAGGAGAATAGGGCGAAGAGAGTTTATCTTCCGTGTTAAGTCACAACCCCTCCAACCAGATGTAGACCTTGTGCAGAAGGACGAACTGGTCTACCAAATACCTTGCTGCCATCGAGCATCACCGGTTATCTCTGTCACACCAATTTACATTCGAACTGTTTCTATCATGTGATTTCTCTCGATGCATGTTGTAGTTTCCATTCGACAGTTTGTCTTAGCTCGCTATACTTTGTTTTTCATTCGCTCCGCTGCTGGGTTTCGAGAGTTTTGAGATTTTCTAAGAAATTTTAAAACTCTCATTCACCCCCTCTGGTAGACATAATTCGTTCCTACAATTGGTATCAGAGCAAGGTACTCCTTGACTCTGCTCATTTTCGTCTAACCACCTTAGAGTTTAAGTATGTCTTCAGTGAGCTACAAGTCGCATCTCAAGATTCCCATCTTCGATGGGACGGACTATTCCTTGTGGAAAGAGAAGATGAAGATACGTCTCCGAGCTATTGATGATGACATGTGGAATGTGGTGCAGTTTGGATTCACGGTTGAAGTGCCTTAAGCCCCCACTGATCTCGAGAAGAAACTCATTCAGATGGACGCTCAAGCTAAAGATGAAATAGTTGGCCATCTCTCCTGTGCTCAATTTCTTCGCTATCGTCAGTGTGAAACTACGAAGGAATTGTGGGACATTCTCGAGAACATAAATGAGGGTGTTTCAACTCAGAAAGAAGCTTGCATTGATACTCTTGACAGTTCATTCTTGAGCAAAGTTTAATTGGAAATGAAAGTTGTCAGCAAACTTTCAATCGTCCGAGTGACATCGCAAATGAGCTACAAGGTCTTAGTGCCAAAGACATCACTGACCATGAAGTTGTGAAGAAACTGCTCCGATCTCTTGACAGTTCATTCGACACTCTAGTTCTGGTGACCAGGGAATGAGCTGATTTCAAAGTTCTCGACTCTTCTGATACCATGGAGACGCTGAACACCCATGAGGAACAAGAAGAAGAGAAGAGAGATCTCTATGGTTCAAGTCATCGCAAAAGCCATGCTCTCAAGGCTGTGGCTGATTCTTTCTCCGAAGGAAATGCTGAAGAAGATTCAGATGACCCAGAGAGGATCATCAAAGATCTCACACTAATCACGAAAAGATTCCAGCATCTTCACATGAAGAACCAGTTCTAGAAGAAAGGCTCAAGCAAATCTGGTAGTTCAAAATCTTCATCAAAACCTACTGGAGATTACACCTGCTTCAAGTGCAAAAAGCCGAGAAGAAAACGAAGAAGTTCTTCAAGAAGAAGGACAACTCCACCTCCAAGTCTTCGTCTAGATCTTCCTCAAGGAACCCTTCCAAGTCCTCCTCCAACCGCAAGAATACCTATAGCAAGGCCAAGGCGTAATCGGCAAGGAAATGGATTCAGATGAAGAAGAGTCATCTGACTCCGAAGAAGTTGATGAATCCGATGAAGATTCCAACACCGGCATGGTTGGCATAGCATGTCCCTCCTCCCCTGCATCAAACTTCTTCGACAAACATTCAAGCGACGACAAATCTCGTGCCTTCTGCTTCATGGCCAAAGCTTCAAAAGAAAAGGTATCCTCCAAACATCATAAGGTTCACACTAGTGATCAATATTCTTTGAATGAGGATGACCATGCTAAACTGATCAAAATTGCCAATATACAACAAAACTCTCTTGAGAAAATTGAGAAAACCCTCCGGAAATCTGAATGGTTGTTGGTTGAGTAGATAGGGAAAAATCAGTCGTTGACCGAAGAGTATTCCACTCTCAAGTCACGAATGGATGAACTTTCAAATCGTCATGATTTTCTCTCGGCTGACCACGAGAGATTGACTTATGATTACCTGAAAAGGAAACAAGAACTCGAGTCGCTGAGAGAGGCTCATGAGGATTTGATCAGAGAAAATTCTCTTCTCACCCAACAACTCAAAGAGAAATCTGAAGTGTTTGCTCCAGCTTGCTTAAAATGCCTTGAACGTAGTAATGTTGAATCTTCTTTGAATGCTAACCCCTCTGCCGAGGAAAATGATTCTGTGTCTGATGAGAGTGCTAGGTTGAAGGATCTTATTCAGATAGGAATGTTCATATCTTCAAAGGGCATCAAACCCTATGTGATGTTTTGAACAAATCCATTCTTCACAAAAATCCCAGGAAAACAGGTATCGGGTTCGAAAGGAAACTGAATGAAAATGGCACCTACTGGGAACCTGATCAGTATCCTCACACTGTGTGGGTGCCAGCCAAGAGCAAAATGCTCGATCCAGCTTTCTTTCGGGATATGACTCTCCTATTCCTGAATACTCTTATGATGATTCTCTGGACAACTATAAGCTGTTCAAAAACCAACATGGCGAGATTGTTGCTCGCTATGTTGGACCAAATAACAGAAATGCCCCCCCCCCAAAGGGCTATCTGGGTGCCCAGGAAAACTATCAATGCATTGCCTATCTCTCCTTTATTAACCATGCAGGCTGAAAATGCTCGACAGAATGAGTACATGCATACCTCATTCAACCACTATACTCATTCACCTGGAAAGAATTTCAATGCCTATTCTTACAATTATGCTCGCACTACTTCGAGTTATAATTATGTTATCGAAAGAAATCATATCCTGCTCGCTCATTTGTTCCAAAGCCACCTGCAAAGCTGTGGGTGGTTAAGAAAGCCTAATTCTTCTGCAGGACTATGTCTCCTGGTGTACCGAATGGATAATGGATAGTGGATGGACTAGTCATATGACCGGAGACAATTCGTTGTTTGTCGATCCCAACTTAACCACTTCATCTCTAAAGTATATTATTTTTGGCGACAACAACAAGGGAAAGGTAATTGGCTTAGGTAAAATTGATATGCCAAGGACAAAAGCATTGATGATATTTTACTTATTCAGTCTCTTGGATTCAATCTTATGTCAGTTGGCAAGCTATGTGATCTAGGCATGCTAGTTCTATTCTCAATATCCAAATGCATTGTCTTTATGGCCTCTAACAATTCCTTCATCTTCGAGGGAATTAGAAAGGTGATTTATATATTATGGATTTCTCTAAAGATCCCTCAATTCGAACTTGTTTGCTTGCAAAAGCAACCAAAGGTTGGTTGTGGCACCGAAGGCTTAGTCATACAGGTATGAGAAATTTGCAGACTCTAGTGAAGAAAAACCATCTCCGTGGTATTCCTAATGTAAAATTCGACAAGGATCGTCTTTGTCCTGCATGTGAGGCTAGTAAATTGGCCAAGAAGCATCATTCATCAAAGACTGTCATGACCACTACAAGACCTCTGGAAATTCTTCATATGGACTTATTCAGACCTCAAAACTATGCAAGCTTCGGTGGCAGCATTATGGTCTGGTTATTGTTGATGATTTTTCTAGTTATACTTGGGTATTTTTTCTCGAAGACAAAACCTGCACCCAAGACATCTTCAAAAGATTCGCCAAGAAGGCCCAGGATGAATATGATGTGCTAATTAAGCATGTCAGAAGTGACAATGGCAGTGAGTTCAAAAATACTCACATCGAAGATTTTCTCGATGAAAATGGTATTACTCATGAGTTCTCAGCCGCATACACTCCCCAACAGAATGGAGTGGTCGAGCAAAAGAATAGAACTCTCATCGAGATGGCTAGAACAATGCTCAGTGAGTATAAAACTCCTATTCACTTATGGGCTGATGCTATTAACATTGCCTATCTTGTTATCAATCGTGTTTATCACAAATTCCTTAATAAAACTTCATATGAGCTTATCACTGGCAAGAAACCAAATGTTTCTTATTTACGTGTTTTGGTGCACCCTGTTACATTCGTGACATGAATCATAATTCCAAGTTTCCACCTAAGGCACATGAATGTTTTCTTCCTGGTTATGGCTGGGACTCGCATACTTATCGTGTCTATAACTCTCACCATGGGAAAGTTATGGAAATGGTAAATGTGCGGTTTGATGAATCTAACGGCTCCCAAAAGGACCACCCGCCTAATGTGATAGATGAACCACCGATTTCAGATGCTATTCGTCAAATGGCCATTGGGAGCGTCAAGCCAGTTGAAGGAAATGTACTTGATTCTTCCGATGATGATGCGCCCGTGACTCGAAGCAGAACACGCCAAGCTATTGCCAAACAAAATGCTACTCCGAACACAAATGGCAACTCCGGCGAGAATGGTGAAATAAATTCTAATCCCGATGTTGATGCTGGCGAAAATGAAAATGATCATCAAGATGAAAATCCTCTCCCTCAAGTGGCTAATCGAGTTGATCCTACTTTAATTCTCGAAGATCTTGAGAATCCAGGTTATCGACCCACAACTTGTTCTCGCACTCATTTTGCTAACTACTGTGGAAGTTTCTCCTTTGTCTCATTGGCATAACCTACCAAGTATGAGGAAGCCATGAATGATCCCGATTGGATGAATGCAATGCAAGAAGAGTTTTTGCAATTCAAACTGAATGATGTATGGGAGTTGGTTGACAAACTGAATCCTAAGAAGCACAATATCATCGGCACCAAATGTATATTCAGGAATAAGCAAGATGAAAATGGCATTGTTGTGAGAAACAAAGCACGTCTTGTCGCTCAAGGGTATACACATGTAGAAGGTATTGATTTTGGTGAAACATATGCTCCCGTTGCTCGTCTTGAGGCAATTCGTATTCTTCTCGCTTATGCAAACTTACAATAATATTCTACTTTATCAAATGGATGTGAAAAGTGCTTTCCTTAATGGTGTTATCGACGAGGAAGTATATGTTAGGCAGCCACCTGGCTTTGAACACCCTCAATTTCCTAACAAAGTTTTCAGGTTGAAAAAGGCTTTATATGGGCTGAAGCAAGCCCCTCGAGATTGGTATGACACCTCTAAGAGGTTTTTGCTCGACAAAGGGTTCAAGCCATGATCCACTGATTCCACTCTTTTCACACGTGCTATTGATGGTGATCTTTTCGCATGTCAAATTTATGTGGATGATATTATTTTTCGCTGTACTAACAATGCTTGCAGCATGGAGTTCGGGTGAATGATGTCCAAGAAATATCAAATGTCTATGATGGGTAAACTTAAGTTCGTTCTTGGACTGCAAATACGTCAACATGACAATGGAATTTTCATATCTTAGGAGAAATACACGAGAGACTGTCTAAAGAAGTTCAAAAATGCAAGATTGCAAACTGAAGGGCTGCAAAACTCCTATGCCCACGAATGGTAATCCGGACGCATATGTGTATGGTAAGGATTATGATTGGCTCTCTTCTTTACCTATGTGCTTCTAGACCTGATATTATGTTGAGTGTTTGTATGTGTGCCCGCTATCAATTGCACCGAAAGAATCGCATCACCAAGCGGTCAAGCATATTCTGAGATATTTGGCTCACACCCCGACCTTAGGTTTATAGTATCCTATGGGAGCACCATTTGATCTCATTGGATATTTAGACTTAGATTACACAGGTGACCTGGTTGACAGGAAATCTACTTCAGGGACATAACATTTCCTCGGTAGATCATTGGTATGTTTGTCATCAAGGAAGAAGAATTGTGTATCTCTCTCTACAGCTGAGGCCGAATATATTGCTGCTGGCGCTTGTTACACTCAATTATTGTAGATGAAGCAGACTCTGAAGGATTATGGCATCAAGGTCAAGAAGATTCCTCTATATTGTGACAATGAGAATACGTTCAAAATTGCATACAACCTTATGCAACATTCTTGCACGAAGCATATTGCCATCAGACATCATTCCATTCGCGATCATGTTGCTCGAGGAGATCTTGTTATTGATCACATCAGTACTGAAGATAATCTCGCTGACATCTTCACCAAGCCTCTCAATGAGAAAAGATTCTGTGCATTATGGTGTGAGCCAAATATCCTAGATTCCGCAAACATGCAGTAAGCTAGACTCGACACCCGTAACAACACTTCCACATCTTAGAAGGAATGGATGCACAACACTCGAAGAGTTTGAAAATTTTGACAAAGTGAAAATTTCTTTCTGAGAGTGAATATATTAACGAAGAACTAGACTAACCAGGTGCCACGATAATTGTGCGATGCTCGGGGTCATATAGTTCTTATATGTTGGATCATGCCACCACAATTTCTCTTGGCTATTGCCTTCCGGTTGAAGGATTTTGTGTTTGTCCGAATGTATTTCACTCATAGTCTTTCGCTCGGGCATTTGCGTTTCTTTGTCTGAGTGAAATGCCTAGGACCCTATTTTCCCTATACTCTATCTCTTCCAATATATGTTGTTCCGTTATGAATGCTCAATTTTATCTGATAACGAAAATTTATCTGGTGTCCATGACCATGTTAAAGGTTCGGTCCGAACTTAAATCGTATTGGTGAAAGCCGTCCAAAATTTGGGGTTTCCCGCCCAAGTCAGGACCACGATCTCTAATGACGGTTGCCACGTGCTATCCATCAACTGCCTCGATATCCTGTCTGTTGAATTGCAATAGTCATTCGACTATGGCCGTTTGATCGGATTCACTTGTTGCGGTTATTTCTCCTCGCATATAAATGCCGCATCGCCACCGCTCCCCCATACACTTCTTCTCCACCTCGTCACCATCACCTCCGAAGCCCTACTGCTCTGCTCCTCCTAGAGCTCGACATCATCGATCCCTTCACTGCTTTGCTGCCTGCCGGAGTCCTTCCTCCCCACCGCGGACCATCTTCTTCTCCGCAACACCGTAGTTGCTGCACATCACCGAGCCAGAGTATGTGCAGTGTGAACTCAGTCTTTCATTCTTCCCGTTCATGTTCGTCCGCGGTTGAAATTACCTGTTTTTACCGCAATTCTCAGATCTTATCGGTTAGGTAACTTGTGCAGATGTGGTTTGTACTAGTCCCTCGCATTCGAAAATTCCAGATCTAGGGTTTGTGTTACGTCTCGAACGAATGGAATGCCTAGCACGCTAACTAGTATATTATTCGAACCTACTAGTTCGTTCTACACATTCTTTTGTTCAAAACATTTCTCAAAGTATGCATCTAATTCTTCTTCAAAACTTTTTCGTTCGCAAAATCTTTGTTGTGAGCATTCGTAACCCTGTCCCCATTTTCCCTCGCATCTATCTTAATTCACAGGTACATGCAATCAGTTGAGGACTCTGCTCGACCAATGAGCATGGCTGATGGAGAAGATATTATTTTGGGCACAACTGATGAATCAAAAGCTCCGAATGCAAAGGACCCAACGGTAGGCCCATCAGCCAGCAACAGAAAAAGAACCAAGAAAGATGCTGACGAGCAAGAAGAAGATGCTCCGAAGAAGAAGAAGGGTGGTAGACAACCCTATACAAACACAACTGAATACATTTCCCATGATAATTATAACACTATTCCAGGAGAAACAAAGCATTAAAGAGACAAATGCCCACATGGATTTGACATCACTGGTGCGCAAGTACAATTATGAAGTTGTTCATCCTCGGTTTGCCTAGAACCTTGCATTTCATCCTCCATGGGGTGACTGCCATGAAATTTACATGGCTGCTACAGGCTTCTAGCAAGAATCATTCTTACCTACGCATCAAAACCACAACGATTTTTCGTCAAGTGTGTTGTTTTAACCTTCAACAAGTACCGGGCGTAGTCAAACTCGATTCAACTAAAGTTGGAGAAACAAACACCCGCCAGCCACTTGTGTGCAAAGCACGACGGTAGAACCAGTCTCATGAACATGGTCATGTAATGTCGGTCCGGGCCGCTTCATCCAACAATACCGCCGAATCAAAGTAAGACGTTGCTGGTAAGCAGTATGAATATTATCGCCCACAACTCTTTGTGTTCTACTCATGCATATAACATCTACACATAGACCTGGCTCGGATGCCACCGTTGGAGAACACAGTATTTGAAAAATTTCCTACAATCACGCAAGATCTATCTAGGAGATGCATAGAAATGATAGGGGAGAGTGTGTCTACGTACCCTCGTAGACCAAAAGCGGAAGTGTTAGGTTAACGCGTTTGATGTAGTCGAACGTCTTCACGATCCAACTTATCAAGTACCGAACGTACGGTGCTACCTCTTGAGCGCTGCGTTGGTTTTCCCTTGAAGAGGAAAGGGTGATGCAGCAAAGTAGCGTAAGTATTTCCCTCAGTTTTTGAGAACCAAGGTATCAATCCAGTAGGAGGCCACACGCAAGTCCCTTGTACCTACACAAACAAATAAGAACCTCGCAACCAATGCGATAAAGGGGTTGTCAATCTCTTCACGATCACTTACGAGAGTGAGATTTGATAGAGATAATAATGATAAGATAAATATTTTTGGTATTTTTATGATATAGATTGAAAGTAAAGATTGCAAAGTAAAAATAGATTGGAAACTTATATGATGGAAGATAGACCCGGGGCCATAGGTTTCACTAGTAGCTTCTCTCAAGATAGCATAAGTATTACGGTGGGTGAACGAATTACTGTCGAGCAATTGATAGAAAAGCGAATAATTATGAGAATATCTAGGCATGATCATGTATATAGGCATCACGTCCGTGACAAGTAGACCGACTCCTGCCTGCATCTACTACTATTACTCCACACATCGACCGCTATCCAGAATGCATCTAGAGTATTAAGTTCATAAGAACAGAGTAACGCATTAGGTAAGATGACATGATAGAGAGTGATAAGCTCAAGCAATATGATATAAACCCCATATTTTTATCCTCGATGGCAACAATACAATATGTGTCGTTTCCCTTTCTGTCACTGGGATCGAGCACCGCAAGATTGAACCCAAAGCTAAGCACTTCTCCCATTGCAAGAAAGATCAATCTAGTAGGCCAAACCAAACTAATAATTCGACGAGACTTGCAAAGATAACCAATCATGCATAAAATATTTCAGAGAAGAATAAAATATTATTTATAGATAGACTTGATCATAAACCCACAATTCATCGGATCTCGACAAACACACCGCAAAAAGAGTTACATCGAATAGATCTCCAAGAAGATCGAGGAGAACTTTGTATTGAGATTCAAAGAGAGAGAAGAAGCCATCTAGCTAATAACTATGGACCCAAAGGTCTGAAGTAAACTACTCACACATCATTGGAGGGGCCATGGAGTTGATGTAGAGGCCCTCCATGATCGATGCCCCCTTCGGCAAAGCTCCAGAAAAGGCCCCAAGATGGGATATCTTGGGTACAGAAGGTTGCGGTGGTGGAAATAGGGTTTCGTGGTGCTGCTGGATGTTTTTGGGGTCTGTGAACATATATAGGAGGAAGAAGTAAGTCGGTTGAGCCACGAGGGGCCCAGGAGGGGGGAGGGTGCGCCCAGGGGGGGTAGGCACGCCCCTGCCTCATGGACACCTCGTTTGTTTCTTGACGTCCACTCCAAGTCCTCTGGATCACGTTTCTTCCAAAAATCACGCCCCCGAAGGTTTCATTCCGTTTGGACTCCGTTTGATATTCCTTTTCTGCGAAACACTGAAATAGGCAAAAAACAACAATTTGCACTAGGCCTTGGGTTAATAGGTTAGTCCCAAAAATAATATAAAAGTGTAAAATAAAGCCCATTAACATCCAAAATAGATAATATAATAGCATGGAACAATCAAAAATTATAGATACGTTGGAGACGTATCATACGACACCTCCGAGTTCTGCACACGTTTAGCTCGATGACGTCCCTCAAACTCTTGATCCAGCAGAGGGTCGAGGGAGAGTTCCATCAGCACGACGGTGTGGTGACGATGTTGTTGATGTGATCGGCGCAGGGCTTCGTGTAAGCACTACGACGATATGACCGACGTGTTAAACTGTGGAGGGGGGCACCGCACACGGCTAAGAGATTGTCGGTTGTGCTTTGGGGTGCCCCCTGCCCACGTATATAAAGGAGGGGGAGGAGAAGGCCGGCCAAGGGGGGGAGCGCGCCATAGGGGAGTCCAACTAGGATTCCCAATCCTAGTTGGAGTCCCCTTCCTTTTCCAAGAGGGGGAGAGAGGGAAGGAGGAGGAGAGGGAGAAGGAAAGAGGGGGGCGCCGCCCCCTCCCAAGTCCAATTCGGACTTGCCATGGGGGGGGGCCTCCCCTTGTGGCCCTTCTCTCCTTTCCACTAAATCCCATTAAGGCCCAATACTTCCCCGGGGGGTTCCGGTAACCTCCCGGTACTCCAAAAAATACCCGAAATACTTCGGAACCATTCCGGTGTCCGAATATAAACTTCCAATATATTGATCTTTACCTCTCGACCATTTCAAAACTCTTCGTAATGTCCATGATCTCATCCGGGACTCCGAACAAACTTCGGTCATCAAATCACATAACTCATAATACAAATCATCATCAAATG
This sequence comes from Triticum aestivum, assembly GCF_018294505.1. Classification (NCBI taxonomy): domain Eukaryota; kingdom Viridiplantae; phylum Streptophyta; class Magnoliopsida; order Poales; family Poaceae; genus Triticum; species Triticum aestivum. The sequence goes on from NC_057803.1 coordinate 605,967,393, forward strand.
TTAAGCGTGCAGACCCTATAGGTTCGAGAACTATGTAGACATGACCGAGACACATCTCCGGTCAATAACAAATAGCAGAACCTGGATGCTCATATTGGCTCCTACATATTCTACGAAGATCTTTATCGATCAAACCACATAATAACATACGTTATTCCCTTTGTCATCGGTATGTTACTTGCCCGAGATTCGATCATCGGTATCATGATACCTAGTTCAATCTCGTTACCGGCAAGTCTCTTTACTCTTCCATAATGCATCATCCCGCAACTAATTCATTAGTCACATTGCTTGCAAGGCTTATAGTGATGTGCATTACCGAGAGGGCCTAGAGATACCTCTTTGATACATGGAGTGACAAATCCTAATCTCGATCTATGCCAACTCAGCAAACACCATCGGAGACACCTGTAGAGCATCTTTATAATCACCTAGTTACATTGTGATGTTTGATAGCACAGAAAGTGTTCCTCTGGTATTCGGGAGTTGCATAATATCATAGTCAAAGAACATGTATAAGTCAGAAGAAAGCAATAGCAATAAAACTAAACGATCATTATGCTAAGCTAACGGATGGGTCTTGTCCATCACATCATCCTCTAATGATGTGATCCCATTCATCAAATGACAACACATGTCTATGGTTAGGAAACTTTAACCACCTTTGATTAACGAGCTAGTCAACTAGAGGCATACCAGGGATACTCTGTTTGTATATGTATTCATACATGTACTAAGTTTCTGGTTAATACAATTCTAGCATGAATAATAAACATTTATCATGATATAAGGAAATATAAATAACAACTTTATTATTGCCTCTAAGGCATATTTTCTTCAGTCTCCCACTTTCACTAGAGTCAATAATCTAGATTACATAGTAATGATTCTAACACCCATGGAGTCTTGGTGTTGATCATGTTTTGCTCGTGAGAGAGGCTTAGTCAACGGGTCTGCAACATTCAGATCCGTATGTATCTTGCAAATCTCTATGTCTCCCTCCTTGACTTGGTCGCGGATGGAATTGAAGCGTCTCTTGATGTGTTTGGTTCTCTTGTGAAATCTGGATTCCTTCGCCAAGGCAATTGCTCTAGTATTGTCACAAAAGATTTTCATTGGACCCGATGCACTAGGTATTACACCTAGATCAGATACGAACTCCTTCATCTAGACTCCTTCATTTGCTGCTTCCGAAGCAGCTATGTACTCCGCTTCACACGTAGATCCCGCCACAACGCTCTGCTTGGAAATGCACCAACTAACAGCTCCACCATTCAATATAAATACGTATCCGATTTGTGACTTAGAGTCATCTGGATCAGTGTCAAAGCTTGCATCGACATAACCATTTATGACGAGCTCTTTGTCACATCCATAAACGGGAAACATATCCTTAGTCCTTTTTAGGTATTTCAGGATGTTCTTGACCGCTGTCCAGTGATCCACTCCTGGATTACTTTGGTACCTCCCTGCTAAAATTATAGCAAGGCACACATCAGGTCTGGTACACAACATTGCATACATGATAGAACCTATGGTTGAGGCATAGGGAATGACTTTCATTTTCTCTCTATCTTCTGCAGTGGTCGGGCATTGAGTCTGACTCAACTTCACACCTTGTAATACAGGCAAGACCCTTTCTTTGACTGATCCATTTTGAACTTCTTCAAAACTTTATCAAGGTATGTGCTGATGGGGAACGTTGCAGAAAACAAAAATTTTCCTACGGTTTCACCAACATCCATCTATGAGTTCATCTAGCAACGAGTGATTAGATGCATCTACATACCTTTGTAGATCGCGAGCGGAAGCGTTCAAAGAACGGGGATGATGTAGTCGAACACAACGTGATCCAAATCACCGGAGATCCTAGCACCGAACGGACGGCACCTCCGCGTTCAACACACGTACGGAACAGCCACGTCTCCTCCTTCTTGATCCAGCAAGGGAGGGAGGAGAGGTTGAGGGAGATGGCACCAGCAGCAGCACGACGGCGTGGTGTTGATGGAGCTGCAGTACTCCGGCAGAGCTTCGCTAAGCATTATGGAGGAGGAGGAGGTGTTGGAGAGGGAGAAGGAGGCAACCAAAGGCCAAGGTGTTCAGGTATGAAGTCCCTCCTCTCCCCACTATATATAGGAGGGCCAAGGGGGGTTGGTGCGCAGCCTAGGAGATCCAATCTCTTATGGCCGGCGGCCAAGGGGAGGTTTCCCTCTCCCCCAAGGCACCTAGGAGGTGCCTTCCCCTCCTAGGACTCTTCCCCCCTCAAACCCTAGGCGCATGGGCCTATGTGGGGCTGGTGCCCTTGGCCCATGTAGGCCAAGGCGCACCCCCTACAGCCCATGTGGCCCCCCGGGACAGGTGGACCCACCCGGTGGACCCCCGGGACCCTTTCGGTGGTCCCGGTACAATACCGATAACCCCGAAACTTGTCCCGATGCCCGAAACAGGACTTCCCATATATAAATCTTTACCTCCGGACCATTCCGGAACTCCTCGTGACGTCCGGGATCTCATCCGGGACTCCGAACAACATTCGGGTTACTGCATATACATATCCCTACAACCCTAGCGTCACTGAACCTTAAGTGTGTAGACCCTACGGGTTCGGGAGACATGTAGACATGACCGAGATCGCTCTCCGATCAATAACCAACAGCGGGATCTGGATACCCATGTTGGCTCCCACATGCTCCACGATGATCTCATCGGATGAACCACGATGTCGAGGATTTAATCAACCCCGTATGCAATTCCCTTTGTCAATCGATATGTTACTTGCCCGAGATTCGATCGTCGGTATCCCAATACCTCGTTCAATCTCGTTACCGGCAAGTCACTTTACTCGTACCGTAATGCATGATCCCGTGACCAGACACTTGGTCACTTTGAGCTCATTATGATGATGCATTACCGAGTGGGCCCAGTGATATCTCTCCGTCATACGGAGTGACAAATCCCAGTCTCGATCCGCATAAAACAATAGATACTTTCGGAGATACCTGTAGTGCACCTTTATAGTCACCCAGTTACGTTGTGACGTTTGATACACCCAAAGAACTCCTACGGTATCCAGGAGTTACACGCTCTCATGGTCAAAGGAAAAGATACTTGACATTAGAAAAGCTCTAGCAAACGAACTACACGATCTCTGTGCTATGCTTAAGATTGGGTCTTGTCCATCACATCATTATCCTAATGATGTGATCCCGTTATCAATGACATCCAATGTCCATAGCCAGGAAACCATGACTATCTATTGATCAACGAGCTAGTCAACTAGAGGCTTACTAGGGACATGTTGGTGTCTGTTATTCACACATGTATTATGATTTCCGGATAATACAATTATAGCATGAATAAAGACAATTATCATGAAGAAAGAAATATAATAATAATGCTTTTATTATTGCCTCTAGGGCATATTTCCAACAGTCTCCCACTTGCACTAGAGTCAATAATCTAGTTACATTGTTATGAATCGAACACCCATGGAATTCTGGTGTTGATCATGTTTTGCTCTAGGGAGAGGTTTAGTCAACGGATCCGCTACATTCAGGTCTGTATGTACTTTACAAATCTCTATGTCTCCATCTTGAACATTTTCACGAATGGAGTTGAAGCGACGCTTGATGTGCCTTGTCTTCTTGTGAAACCTGGGCTCCTTGGCAAGTGCAATAGCTCCAGTGTTGTCACAGAAGAGCTTGATCAGCCCCGACGCATTGGGTATGACTCCTAGGTCGGTGATGAACTCCTTCACCCATATTGCTTCATGTGCTGCCTCCGAGGCTGCCATGTACTCCGCTTCACATGTAGATCCCGCCTCGACGCTCTGCTTGCAACTGCACCAGCTTACTGCCCCACCATTCAAAATATACACGTATCCGGTCTGTGACTTAGAGTCATCCAGATCTGTGTCGAAGCTAGCGTCGACGTAACCCTTTACGACGAGCTCTTCGTCACCTCCATAAACAAGAAACATTTCCTTAGTCCTTTTCAGGTACTTGAGGATATTTTTGACCGCTGTCCAGTGTTCCTTGCCGGGATTACTTTGGTACCTTCCTACCAAACTTACGGCAAGGTTTACATCAGGTCTGGTACACAGCATGGCATACATAATAGAACCTATGGCCGAGGCATAGGGGATGACACTCATCTCTTCTATATCTTCTGCCATGGTCGGACATTGAGCTGAGCTCAATTTCACACCTTGTAACACAGGCAAGAACCCCTTCTTGGACTGATCCATTTTGAATTCTTCAAAATCTTATCAAGATATGTGCTTTGTGAAAGACCTATGAGGTGTCTCGATCTATCCCTATAGATCTTGATGCCTAATATATAAGCAGCTTCTCCAAGGTCCTTCATTGAAAAACTCTTATTCAAGTAGGCCTTAATGCTGTCCAAAAGTTCTATATCATTTCCCATCAAAAGTATGTCATCTACATATAGTATGAGAAATGCTATAGAGCTACCACTCACTTTCTTGTAAACACAGGCTTCTCCATAAGTCTGTGTGAACCCAAACGCTTTGATCATCTCATCAAAACGAATGTTCCAACTCCGAGATGCTTGCACCAGCCCATAAATCGAGCGTTGGAGCTTGCACACCTTGTCAGCATTCTTAGGATCGACAAAACCTTCCGGCTGCATCATATACAATTCTTCCTTAAGGAAACCATTAAGGAATGCCGTTTTGACGTCCATTTGCCATATTTCATAATCGTAGAATGCGGCAATCGCTAACATGATTCGGACGGACTTCAGCTTCGCTACCGGTGAGAAAGTCTCATGATAGTCAACCCCTTGAACTTGTCGATAACCCTTAGCGACAAGCCGAGCTTTATAGATGGTCACATTACCATCCGCGTCTGTCTTCTTCTTAAAGATCCATTTATTTTCTATGGCTCGCCGTTCTACGGGCAAGTCAGTCAAAGTCCATACTTCGTTTTCATACATGGATCCTATCTCGGATTTCATGGCTTCTAGCCATTTGTCGGAATCCGGGCCCGCCATCGCTTCTTCATAGTTCGAAGGTTCACTATTGTCTAACAACATGATTTCCAAGACAGGGTTCCCGTACCACTTTGGCGCGGAACATGTCCTTGTGGACCTTCGAATTTCAGTAGGAGCTTGATCAGAAGTATCTTGATCATCATCATTAACTTCCTCTCTAGTCGGTGCAGGCACCTCAGGAACATTTTCTTGAGTTGCGCCATTTTCCGGTTCAGGAGGTAATACTTCATCAAGCTCTACTTTCCTCCCACTTACTTCTTTCGAGAGAAACTCTTTCTCCAGAAAGGACCCATTCTTGGCAACAAAGATCTTGCCTTCGGATCTGAGGTAGAAGATATACCCAACAGTTTCTTTAGGGTATCCTATGAAGACGCATTTTTTCCGATTTGGGTTCGAGCTTTTTAGGTTGAAGTTTCCTAACATAAGCATCGCATCCCCAAACTTTTAGAAACGACAGTTTAGGTTTCTTCCCAAACCATAATTCATACGGTGTCGTCTCAACGGATTTCGACGGTGCCCTATTTAAAGTGAATGCGGCAGTCTCTAAAGCATAGCCCCAAAAGGATAGTGGTAAATCGGCAAGAGACATCATAGATCGTACCATATCTAATAGAGTGCGATTACGATGTTCGGACACACCATTACGCTGAGGTGTTCTAGGCGGCGTGAGTTGTGAAACTATTCCACATTTTCTTAAGTGTGTACCAAACTCGTGACTCAAGTATTCTCCTCCACGATCTGATCGTAGAAACTTGATTTTCCTGTCACGTTGATTCTCAACTTCACTCTGAAATTCCTTGAACTTTTCAAAGGTCTCAGACTTGTGTTTCATTAAGTAGACATACCCATATCTACTCAAGTCATCAGTGAGGGTGAGAACATAACGATAGCCACCGCGAGCCTCAACACTCATTGGACCGCACACATCAGTATGTATGATTTCCAATAAGTTGGTTGCTCGCTCCATTGTTCCTGAGAACGGAGTCTTGGTCATTTTACCCATGAGGCATGGGTCGCACGTGTCAAATGATTCATAATCAAGAGACTCTAAAAGTCCATCAGCATGGAGCTTCTTCATGCGTTTGACACCTATGTGACCAAGGCGGCAGTGCCACAAGTATGTGGGACTATCACTATCAATCTTACATCTTTTGGTACTTACACTATGAATATGTGTAGCATTACGCTCAAGATTCATAAAGAATAAACCATTCACCATCGGAGCATGACCATAAAACATATCTCTCATATAAATAGAACAACCATTATTCTCGGATTTAAATGAGTAGCCATCTCGAATTAAACGAGATCCTGATACAATGTTCATGCTCAAACTTGGCACTAAATAACAATTATTGAGGTTAAAAACTAATCCCGTAGGTAAATGTAGAGGTAGCGTGCCGACGGCGATCACATCGACCTTGGAACCATTCCCAACGCGCATCGTCACCTCGTCCTTCGCCAGTCTCCGTTTATTCCGCAGCTCCTGCTGTGTGTTACAAATATGAGCAACGGCACCGGTATCAAATACCCAGGAGTCACTACGATTACTGGTAAGGTACACATCAATTACATGTATATCAAATATACCTTTGGTTTTGCCGGCCTTCTTGTCCGCTAAGTATTTGGGGCAGTTCCGCTTCCAGTGACCACTTTCCTTGCAATAAAAGCACTCAGTCTCGGGCTTGGGTCCATTCTTTGGCTTCTTCCCGGCAGCTTGCTTGCTGGGCGCGGCAACTACCTTGCCGTCCTTCTTGAAGTTCTTTTTACCCTTGCCCTTCTTGAACTTAGTGGTTTTATTGACCATCAACACTTGATGTTCCTTCTTGACTTCTACCTCTGCTGATTTCAGCATAGCAAATACTTCAGGAATGGTCTTTTCCATCCCCTGCATATTGAAGTTCATCACAAAGCTCTTGTAGCTCGGTGGAAGCGACTGGAGGATTCTGTCAATGACCGCATCATCCGGGAGATTAACTCCCAGCTGAGTCAAGCGGTTATGTAACCCAGACATAGTGAGTATGTGCTCACTGACAGAACTATTTTCCTCCATCTTACAGCTGAAGAATTTGTCGGAGACTTCATATCTCTCGACCCGGGCATGAGCTTGGAAAACCATTTTCAGCTCTTCAAACATCTCATATGCTCCATGTCTCTCAAAACGCTTTTGGAGCCCCGGCTCTAGGCTGTAAAGCATGCCGCACTGAACGAGGGAGTAGTCATCGGTACGTGCCTGCCAAGCGTTCATAACGTCTTGTTCTGCAGGGAGAACAGGTGCATCACCTAGCGGTGCTTGTAGGACATAATCTTTCTTGGCAGCTATGAGGATGATCCTCAGGTTCCGGACCCAGTACGTGTAGTTGCTGCCATCGTCTTTCAGCTTGGTTTTCTCTAGGAACGCGTTGAAGTTGAGGACTACGTTGGCCATTTGATCTACAAGACATATTGTAAAACATTTAGACTAAGTTCATGATAATTAAGTTCATCTAATCAAATTATAATGAACTCCCACTCAGATTTGACATCCCTTTGGTCATCTAAGTGTTACACGATCCGAGTCGACTAGGCCGTGTCCGATCATCACGTGAGACGGACTAGTCATCGTCGGTGAACATTCTCATGTTGATCATATCTTCCATACGACTCGTGTTCGACCTTTCGGTCTCCGTGTTCCGAGGCCATGTCTGTACATGCTAGGCTCGTCAAGTTAACCCTAAGTGTTTTCGCTGTGTAAAACTGTCTTACACCCGTTGTATGTGAACGTAAGAATCTATCACACCCGATCATCACGTGGTGCTTCGAAACGACGAACTGTAGCAACGGTGCATAGTTAGGGGAGAACACTTCTTGAAATTTTGTAAGGGATCATCTTATTTACTACCGTCGTCCTAAGTAAACAAGATGCATAAAACATAATAAACATCACATGCAATTATATAAAGTAGTGACATGATATGGCCAATATCATATAGCTCCTTTGATCTTCATCTTCGGGGCTCCATGATCATCTTGTCACCGGCATGACACCATGATCTCCATCATCATGATCTCCATCATCGTGTCTTCATGAAGTTGTCACGCCAACGACTACTTCTACTTCTATGACTAACGTGTTTAGTAATAAAGTAAAGTAGTTTACATGGCGTTCTTCAATGACACGCAGGTCATACAAAAAAATAAAGACAACTCCTATGGCTCCTGCCGGTTGTCATACTCATCGACATGCAAGTCGTGATTCCTATTACAATAGCATGAACATCTCATACATGACATATAGATCATTCATCATTCATCACAACTTTGGCCATATCATATCACAAAGCACTTGCTGCAAAAACAAGTTAGACGTCCTCTAATTGTTGTTGCAAGTTTTTACGTGGCTGAAGAGGGTTCTAGCAAGAACGTTTTCTTACCTACGTGAAAGCCACAACGTGATTTGTCAACTTCTATTTACCCTTCATAAGGACCCTTTTCATCGAATCCGCTTCAACTAAAGTAGGAGAGACAGACACCCGCCAGCCACCTTATGCAACTTGTGCATGTTAGTCGGTGGAACCGGTCTCACGTAAGCGTACGTGTAAGGTTGGTCCGGGCCGCTTCATCCCACAATACCGCTGAAGCAAGATAAGACTAGTAGCGGCAAGAAAGTTGACAAATCTACGCCCACTACAAATTGTGTTCTACTCGTGCAAGAGAACTACGCATAGACCTAGCTCATGATGCCACTGTTGGGGAACGTTGCAGAAAACAAAAATTTTCCTACGGTTTCACCAAGATCCATCTATGAGTTCATCTAGCAACAAGTGATTAGATGCATCTACATACCTTTGTAGATCGCGAGCGGAAGCGTTCAAAGAACGGGGATGATGTAGTCGAACACGACGTGATCCAAATCACCGGAGATCCTAGCACCGAACGGACGGCACCTCCGCGTTCAACACACGTACGGAACAGCCACGTCTCCTCCTTCTTGATCCAGCAAGGGAGGGAGGAGAGGTTGAGGGAGATGGCACCAACAGCAGCATGACGGCGTGGTGTTGATGGAGCTGCAGTACTCCGGCAGAGCTTCGCTAAGCATTATGGAGGAGGAGGAGGTGTTGGAGAGGGAGAAGGAGGCAACCAAAGGCCAAGGTGTTCAGGTATGAAGTCCCTCCTCTCCCCACTATATATAGGAGGGCCAAGGGGGGTTGGTGCGCAGCCTAGGAGATCCAATCTCTTATGGCCGGCGGCCAAGGGGAGGTTTCCCTCTCCCCCAAGGCACCTAGGAGGTGCCTTCCCCTCCTAGGACTCTTCCCCCCTCAAACCCTAGGCGCATGGGCCTATGTGGGGCTGGTGACCTTGGCCCATGTAGGCCAAGGCGCACCCCCTACAGCCCATGTGGCCCCCCGGGACAGGTGGACCCACCCGGTGGACCCCCGGGACCCTTCCGGTGGTCCCGGTACAATACCGATAACCCCGAAACTTGTCCCGATGCCCGAAACAGGACTTCCCATATATAAATCTTTACCTCCGGACCATTCCGGAACTCCTCGTGACGTCCGGGATCTCATCCGGGACTCCGAACAACATTCGGGTTACTGCATATACATATCCCTACAACCGTAGCGTCACTGAACCTTAAGTGTGTAGACCCTACGGGTTCGGGAGACATGTAGACATGACCGAGATCGCTCTCCGATCAATAACCAACAGCGGGATCTGGATACCCATGTTGGCTCCCACATGCTCCACGATGATCTCATCGGATGAACCACGATGTTGAGGATTTAATCAACCCCGTATGCAATTCCCTTTGTCAATCGATATGTTACTTGCCCGAGATTCGATCGTCGGTATCCCAATACCTCGTTCAATCTCGTTACCGGCAAGTCACTTTACTCGTACCGTAATGCATGATCCCGTGACCAGACACTTGGTCACTTTGAGCTCATTATGATGATGCATTACCGAGTGGGCCCAGTGATATCTCTCCGTCATACGGAGTGACAAATCCCAGTCTCGATCCGCATAAAACAATAGATACTTTCGGAGATACCTGTAGTGCACCTTTATAGTCACCCAGTTACGTTGTGACGTTTGATACACCCAAAGCACTCCTACGGTATCCAGGAGTTACACGCTCTCATGGTCAAAGGAAAAGATACTTGACATTAGAAAAGCTCTAGCAAACGAACTACACGATCTCTGTGCTATGCTTAAGATTGGGTCTTGTCCATCACATCATTATCCTAATGATGTGATCCCGTTATCAATGACATCCAATGTCCATAGCCAGGAAACCATGATATCTATTGATCAACGAGCTAGTCAACTAGAGGCTTACTAGGGACATGTTGGTGTCTGTTATTCACACATGTATTACGATTTCCGGATAATACAATTATAGCATGAATAAAGACAATTATCATGAACAAAGAAATATAATAATAATGCTTTTATTATTGCCTCTAGGGCATATTTCCAACATGTGCTTTGTGAAAGTCCAATTAAGCGTCTTGATCTATCTCTATAGATCTTGATGCCCAATATATAAGCAGCTTCTCCGAGGTCTTTCATTGAAAAATTCTTATTCAAGGATCCTTTTATGCTATCCAGAAATTTTGTATTATTTCCAATCAACAATAGGTCATCCACATATAATATTAGAAATGCTACAGAGCTCCCACTCACTTTCTTGTAAATACACGCTTCTCCAAAAGTATGTATAAAACCATATGCTTTGATCACACTATCAAAGCGTATATTCCAACTCTGAGAGGCTTGCACCAGTCCATAAATGGATCGTTGGAGCCTGCACACTTTGTTAGCACCTTTTGGATTGACAAAACCTTCTGGTTGCATCATATACAACTCTTCTTTAAGATATCCATTAAGGAATGTAGTTTTGACATCCATTCGCCAAATTTCGTAATCATAAAATGCAGCAATTGCTAACATGATTCGAATAGACTTCAGCATCGCTACGGGTGAGAAGGTCTTATGGTAGTCAACTCCTTGAACTCGTCGAAAACCTTTCGCAACAAGTCGTTCTTTGTAGACAGTAACATTACCATCAATGCCAGTCTTCTTCTTGAAGATCCATTTATTCTCTATGGCTTGCCGATCATTGGGCAAGTCAACCAAAGTCCACACTTGGTTCTCATACATGGATCCCATCTCTGATTTCATGGCCTCAAGCCATTTCGCGGAATCTGGGATCATCATCGCTTCCTCATAGTTCGTAGGTTCGTCATGGTCAAGTAACATGACCTCCAGAATAGGATTACCATACCACTCTGGTGCGGATCATACTATGGTTGACCTACGAGGTTCGATAGTAACTTGATCTGAAGCTTAATGATCATCATCATTAACTTCCTCACTGATTGGTGTAGGAATCACTGGAACTGATTTCTGTGATGAACTACTTTCCAATTCGGGAGAAGGTACAATTACCTCATCAAGTTCTACTTTCCTCTCACTCACTTCTTTCGAGAGAAACTCCTTCTCTAGAAAGGATCCATTCTTAGCAACGAATATCTTGCCATCGGATCTGTGATAGAAGGTGTACCCAATAGTCTCCTTTGGGTATCCCATGAAGACACATTTCTCCGATTTGGGTTTGATCTTATCAGGTTGAAGCTTTTTCACATAAGCATCGCAACCCCAAATTTTAAGAAACGACAACTTAGGTTTCTTGCCAAACCACAATTCATATGGTGTCGTCTCAATGGATTTAGATGGTGCCCTATTTAACGTGAATGCAGCCGTCTCTAAAGCATAACCCCAAAACGATAGCGGTAAATCATTAAGAGACATCATAGATCGCACCATATCTAATAAAGTACGATTACGACGTTTGGACACACCATTACGCTGTGTTGTTCCAGGTGGCATGAGTTGCGAAACTATTCCACATTGTTTCAAATGAAGACCAAACTCATAACTCAAATATTCACCTCCATGATCAGATCCTAGAAACTTTATTTTCTTGTTACGATGATTTTCCACTTCACTCTGAAATTCTTTGAACTTTTCAAATGTTTCAGACTTATGTTTCATTAAGTAGATATACCCATATGTGCTTAAAGCATCTGTGAAGGCCAGAAAATAATGATACCTGTCGCGAGCCTCAACGCTCATCGGACCGCATACTACAGTATGTATTATTTCCAATAAGTCAGTTGCTCGCTCCATTGTTCCGGAGAATGGAGTTTTAGTCATCTTGCCCATGAGGCATGGTTCGCAAGCATCAAGTGATTCATAATCAAGTGATTCTAAAAGCCCATCAACATGGAGTTTCTTCATGCACTTTACACCAATATGACCTAAACGGCAGTGCCACAAATAAGTTGCACTATTGATACGTCTCCAACGTATCTATAATTTTTGATTGTTCCATGCTATTATATTATCAACCTTGGATGTTTTATGTGCATTTATATGCTATTTATATGATTTTTGGGACTAACCTATTAGCCTAGAGCCCAGTGCCAGTTTATGTTTTTCCTTGTTTTTGAGTATCGCAGAAAAGGAAAACCAAACGGAGTCCAATTGACCTAAAATTTCACAGAGATCATTTTTGGACCAGAAGAAGCCCACGGAGTATCGGAGATGGGCCAGAAGAGTCCCTAGGCCACCATGAGGGTGGGGGGCGTGCCCTACCCCCTGGGCGCGCCCCCTACCTCGTGGCCGCCTCGGGGACCCCCCTGACCTGTTCCCGACTCCAACACCTCTTATATAACCCCAAACTTCCAGAAAGAAACCTAGATCGGGAGTTCTGCCGCCGCAAGCCTCCGTAGCCACCGAAAACCAATCTAGAACCATTCCGGCACCTTGCCGGAGGGGGGAATCCCTCTCCGGTGGCCATCTTCATCATCCCGACGCTCTCCATGATGAGGAGGGAGTAGTTCACCCTCGGGGCTGAGGGTATGTACCAGTAGCTATGTGTTTGATCTCTCTCTCTCTCTCGTGTTCTTGATCCGGAATGATCTTGATGTATCGCGAGCTTTGCTATTATAGTTGGATCTTATGATGTTTCTCCCCCTCTAATCTCTTGTAATGGATTGAGTTTTCCCTTTGAAGTTATCTTATCGGATTGAGTCTTTAAGGATTTGAGAACACTTGATGTATGTCTTGCATGTGCTTATCTGTGGTGACAATGGGATATCACGTGATCCACTTGATGTATGTTTTGGTGATCAACTTGCGAGTTCCGTGACCTCATGAACTTATGCATAGGGGTTGGCACACGTTTTCATCTTGACTCTTCGGTAGAACTTTGGGGCACTCTTTGAAGTTCTTTGTGTTGGTTGAATAGATGAATCTAATATTGTGTGATGCATATCGTATAATCATACCCAAGGATACTTGAGGTGACATTGGAGTATCTAGGTGATATTAGGGTTTTGGTTGATTTGTGTCTCAAGGTGTTATTCTAGTACGAACTCTATGATAGATTGAACAGAAAGAATAGCTTCATGTTATTTTACTATGGACTCTTGAATAGATCGATCAGAAAGGATAACTTTGAGGTGGTTTCGTACCCTACAATAATCTCTTCGTTTGTTCTCCACTATTAGTGACTTTGGAGTGACTCTTTGTTGCATGTTGAGGGACTGTTGTATGATCCAATTATGTTATTATTGTTGAGAGAACTTGCACTAGTGAAAGTATGAACCCTAGGCCTTGTTTCAACGCATTGCAATACCGTTTTCGCTCACTTTTACCACTTGCTACCTTGCCGTTTTTATATTTTCAGATTACAAAAACCTATATCTACCATCCATATTGCACCTGTATCACCATCTCTTCGCCAAACTAGTGCACCTATACAATTTACCACTATATTGGGTGTGTTGGGGACACAAGAGACTCTTTGTTATTTGGTTGCAGGGTTGTTTGAGAGAGACCATCTTCATCCTATGCCTCCCATGGATTGATAAACCATTGGTCATCCACTTGAGGGAAATTTGCTACTGTCCTACAAACCTCTGCACTTGGAGGCCCAACAACGTCTACAAGAAGAAGGTTGTGTAGTAGACATCAAGATCTTTTCTGGCGCCATTGCCGGGGAGATCTACGCACAAGTCAGGACATACCAAGTACCCATCACAAACTCTTATCCCTCGCATTACATTATTTTCCATTTGGCTCCCATTTTCCTCCCCCCTCTTCACCCTTGCTGTTTTATTCACCCTCTTTTCCGCTTGCCTCTTTTTTGTTCGTCCTTTTGTTTGCTCGTGTTGCCATGTGCCTTCTATATGCTTGCATCTTCGCTTGCTGAAAATCTATTGATATGGATCCACTTAAAGTGTTCTACTTGGATCATCTTTGATCCTTATGCGCTCGTTCTGAATCCCCAACTAGCCTAGTTGATGGGAGATCTTTAGATGAGCATGCTCATTTTGTGCGTCACCGTTTGTCTGAAAAAGGGAGATCTTATGGGATCAGATAAACAGATTGTTGTGTTATGCTTGGAATCTTTGTGAAATTTGTGATTTTACTTGTTGCTCTAAGAACCCTAAAAAACACCTCCCCTACCTAGTGAGTTTAATGATAATGAAATCTTATCTTCTTATGCAAAGGGTGTTTATAGTTACTACGATATCGAACAAATTGAAGAATTTGTTTGTAAGGGTTCTTATGAAGTTGCTTCTTTGATTGGAAAGTATGATATTACTCTCTACGAATCGGAAAATTTTGACATACTTAAATATTGCTATGAAAACTATGCTCATAATGTCTATGTCAAAGAATTTATTGAAAGAATGACCGTTGCTTTGGAAGAAAATAATGATATGCACGAATCTATAGATAGTTATGATTCCTATGATTTGATTGAATTATACCTTGATGAACATGATGCTTGCTATTCTTTTGGCCATGATGCCAATATTTATGAAGATGAATTTGCTATAGTTCCTTATGTTAAACTAAGGTAATTGATATTGTACCCATACTTGATAGTTCGTTCGATGAAAAACATGATTGCAATGATGTTATTATAAATTCTATTAATGCCAATTGTGCTAATAATATGCAAAACCCTAAGATTGGGGATGCTAGTTTTGCTATGACCACTACTTGTTGCAATGATCAAGATTGGGGTGATTCTTCTTATGATCTTGAATATTTATTTAAGCCCCATGATGAATATGAGACTGATAATAGTGTTTGCAATATTATTGAAAGTGGGTTTGGAATAGTGTCAACTTTAGATCCCACATATTTGGAGAATGTTCAATCATATGGAATTTTTGATAAAAGTGGGTTTGGAGAGGTCATGACTTTAGTTAATGTTAATCCCACTATTTTGGAAGAGTGTCAACTTTGCATGCATGTGGATCGTATTGAAAATATTTTATGTGATAGCTATTTTGTTGAATTTTCTCATGATCCCACATGTAATTATTATGAGATAGGAAAATATGATTGTAGAAATTTTCATGTTACTAAATTACCTCTTGTTATGTTGAGATTGCTATTGTTTCTTTCCGCTTCCTTGCATATGCTAGTTTTTGCTTGCTATGATAATTTGTTTGCCTATAAAATGCCTATGCATAGGAAGTATGTTAGACTTAGATATGTTTGTAACATGTTTTATGATGCTCCTTTTGTGCTTCAGTTCTTGTCTTTCATGTGAGCATCATTGAAATCTCAATGCCTAGCTAGGGGCGTTAAACGATAGCGCTTGTTGGGAGGCAACCCAATTTTATTTTTGTTTCTTGCTTTTTGGTTCTGTTTAGTAATAAATAATTCATCTAGATTCTGTTTATATGTGGTTTTATGCTTTTAATTAGTGTTTGTGCCAAGTAGAACCTTTGGGAAGACTTGGGGAGAGTTTTTGCAATCTTGCTGTAAAAAAATAGAAACTTTAGCGCTAACGAGATTTGCTTTAATTTTTTACTGAAGAGCGCGATTAGGTTGATTATTTTTGAAGATGATTAATAGACAAATTCCTCACGTCCACCAATTTATTTAAGAATTTTTGGGGTTACAGAAGTATTCGAAACGTACAAATTACTACAGACTATTCTGTTTTTGACAGATTCTGTTTTTCGTGTGTTGTTTGCTTATTTTGATGAATCTATGGATAGTATCGGTGGGTATGAACCATAGAGAAGTTGGAATACAGTTGGTTTAACACCAATATAAATAAATAATGAGTTCATTACAGTACCTTAAGTGGTGGTTTTTTTCCTATACTAACGGAGCTCATGAGATTTTCTGTTGAGTTTTGTGTTGTGAAGTTTTCAAGTTTTGGGTAAAGGTTTGATGGATTATGGAATAAGGAGTGGCAAGAGCCTAATCTTGGGGATGCCCAAGGCACCCCGAGTTAAAATTCAAGGACAACCAAAAGCCTACGCTTGGGTATGCCCCGGAAGGCATCCCCTCTTTCGTCTTCTTCCATCGGTAACTTTACTTGAGGCTATATTTTTATTCACCACATGATATGTGTTTTGCTTGGAGCGCCTTGTATGATTTGAGTCTTTGATTTTTAGTTTACCACAATCATCCTTGCTGTACACACCTTTTGGGAGAGACACACATGAATCGGAATTTATTAGAATACCCCTATGTGCTTCACTTATATCTTTTGAGCTCGATAATTTTGCTCTAGTGCTTCACTTATATCTTTTTAGAGCACGGTGGTGGTTTTATTTTATAGAAATTATTGATCTCTCATGCTTCACTTATATTATTTTGAGAGTCCTTTAGAACAGAATGGTAATTTGCTTTGGTTATAAAATTAGTCCTAATATGATAGGCATCCAAGATGGGTATAACAAAAACTATCATAAAAAGTGCATTGAATACCATGAGAAGTTTGATACTTGATGATTGTTTTGAGATATGAAGATGGTGATATAGAGTCATGCTAGTTGAGTAGTTGTGAATTTGAGAAATACTTGTGTTAAAGTTTGTGATTCCCGTAGCATGCACGTATGGTGAACCGTTATGTGATGAAGTCGGAGCATGATTTATTTATTGATTGTCTTCCTTATGAGTGGCGGTCGGGGACGAGCGATGGTCTTTTCCTACCAATCTACCCCCTAGAAGCATGCACATAGTACTTTGTTTTGATAACTAATAGATTTTTGCAATAAGTATGTGAGTTCTTTATGACTAATGTTGAGTCCATGGATTATACGCACTCTCACCCTTCCACCATTGCTAGCCTCTCTAATAACGCACATCTTTCGACGGTATCATACACCCACCATATACCTTCCTCAAAACAGCCACCATACCTACCTATTATGGCATTTCCATATCCATTCCGAGATATATTGCCATGCAACTTTCCACCGTTCTGTTTATTATGACACGCTCCATCATTGTCATATTGCTTTGCATGATCATGTAGTTGACATCATATTTGTGGCAAAGCCACCGTTCATAATTCTTTCGTACATGTCACTCTTGATCCATTGCACATCCCTGTACACCACTGGAGGCATTCATTCAGAGTCATATCTTGTTCCAAGTATCGAGTTGTAATTCTTGAGTTGTAAGTAAATAAAAGTGTGATGATCATCATTATTAGAGCATTGTCCCAAGTGAGGAAAGGATGATGGAGACTACGATTCCCCCACAAGTCGGGATGAGACTCCGGACGAAAAAAAGGAAAAAAGGCCATAAAAAAGAGAAGGCCAAAAAACAAAAAAATGAGAGAAAAAGAGAGAAGGGGCAATGCTACTATCCTTTTACCACACTTGTGCTTCAAAGTAGCACCATGATCTTCATGATAGAGAGTCTCCTATGTTTTTTTTGACCAGGAACAGTAGGAAAGGCTCCTACTGTGTAACTATATTAAAATAACAAGCAAACTGTACAATGGGTATTTACATAGTGGGGGGGGGGGGAGGAGGAGGTACAACCTGCCAACTTTGTGACAAGTAGACTAAGAAGACTAAGAGATAGAGGGAACAACTAAAGGGAGTGTACAAGGTTCAACACAAGGAGCCTATGCTCCTCTTTGACTCTATGTTGAAGAAGTCCAAAGTCTCTCTTGAATCTGTCCAGCCAGGAGTTGAGGGAAGGTGTTACTGCTCTAAAGTGTTTATTATTCCTCTCCTTCCAAATACTCCAGGCTGCCATAATGAATTTCTCTAGGAACAGTGGGGTGGGGTGAGTGTTTCTGTGAGCTTCAACATCTTGTATTCGGCCAAGGAATGGTTCCCAGTTAAACCCAAGTTTGGTCCAGCAAAGCTTACTGAAAGAGCATGTAAAGATCATGTGTTCCACTGTTTCCTCAATGTTCAATCCGCATAAGAGGCAGTTGTGGTCATCTCCTATGTTATAGTGCCTCCTTTTCAACATGTTCCTCATATTGAGCCTGTCATGGAAGAGCAACCAGGCAAAGACCTTCAACTTCATCGTGCACTTTGATTTCCAAATCCAGTAGAATATCTGTTGCATTTGGACGTCTTTGAAGAAGAATTTATAGTAGTCCGTTGATTTGTAGATGGTCTTACCCACGTATAGTGCCAAATATCCGTGGATGATGTGGATGGCTGTAGCTGAGCCGCAATTGTTTGCATGTCTCTAACCTCCACAAGGGCTTGGGGGGTCAAGGGCAGGTGGAACGTTTCTCCCAGCGATGTGCTCCCTAGGAAGTTTTTGACCGAGATATCTTCATCCAGAGAGTGAGAGAAAGCCCGAGGATGGGAGTCTTGAAGAATTTGCCCTGACCATAAATCTTTCCAAAATAAAGCCGTGGTGCCACACACAATATTGACTTGAGAAATCCCATGAAGTCTCCTATGTTGTGACTTTTCATATACTAGTGGGAATTTTCATTATAGAACTTGGCTTGTATATTCCAATGATGGGCTTCCTCAAAATGCCCTAGGTCTTCGTGAGCAAGCGAGTTGGATGCACACCCACTTAGTTTCTTTTGTTGAGCTTTCATACACTTATAGCTCTAGTGCATTTGTTGCATGGCAATTCCTACTCACTCACATTGATATCTATTGATGGGCATCTCCATAGCCCGTTGATACGCCTAGTTGATGTGAGACTATCTTCTCCTTTTTGTCTTCTTCACAACCACCATTCTATTCCACATATAGTGCTATGTCCATGGCTCACGCTCATGTATTGCGTGAAGATTGAAAAAGTTTGAGAACATCAAAAGTATGAAACAATTGCTTGGCTTGTCATCGGGGTTGTGCATGATTTAAATATTTTGTGTGATGAAGATAGAGCATAGCCAGACTATATGATTTTGTAGGGATAGCTTTCTTTGGCCATGTTATTTTGAGAAGACATGATTGCTTTGTTAGTATGCTTGAAGTATTATTATTTTTATGTCAATATTAAACTTTTGTCTTGAATCTTTCGGATCTAAATATTATTGCCACAATAAAGAGAATTACATGGATAAATATGTTAGGTAGCATTCCACATCAAAAATTCTATTTTTATCATTTACCTACTCGAGGACGAGCAAGAATTAAGCTTGGGGATGCTTGATACGTCTCCAATGTATCTATAATTTTTGATTGTTCCATGCTATTATATTATCAACCTTGGATGTTTTATATGCATTTATATGCTATTTTATATGATTTTTGGGACTAACCTATTAACCTAGAGCCCAGTGCCAGTTTCTGTTTTTTTCCTTGTTTTTGAGTATTGCAGAAAAGGAAAACCAAACGGAGTCCAATTGACCTGAAATTTCACGGAGATCATTTTTGGACCAGAAGAAGCCCACGGAGTACCGGAGATGGGCTAGAAGAGTCCCGAGGCCATGATGTCTACTACACAACCTTCTTCTTGTAGACGTTGTTGGGCCTCCAAGTGCAGAGGTTTGTAGGACAGTAGCAAATTTCCCTCAAGTGGATGACCTAAGGTTTATCAATCTGTAGGAGGCGTAGGATGAAGATGGTCTCTCTCAAGCAACCCCACAATCAAATAACAAAGAGTCTCTTGTGTCCCCAACACGCCCAATACAATGGTAAATTGTATATGTGCACTAGTTCGACGAAGAGATGGTGATACAAGTGGTATATGGATGGTAGATATAGGTTTTTGTAATCTGAAAATATAAAAACAGCAAGGTAACTAATGATAAAAGTGAGCACAAATGGTATTGCAATGCGTTGAAACAAGGCCTAGGGTTGATACTTTCACTAGTGCAAGTTCCCTAAACAATAATAACACAATTGGATCATATAACTATCCCTCAACATGCAACAAAGAGTCACTCCAAAGTCACTAATAGCGGAGAACAAACGAAGAGATTATGGTAGGGTACGAAACCACCTCAAAGTTATTCTTTCCAATCAATCCGTTGGGCTATTCCTATAAGTGTCACAAACAGCCCTTAAGACACAAATCAACCAAAACCCTATTGTCACCTAGATACTCCAATGTCACCTCAAGTATCCGTGGGTATGATTATACGATATGCATCACACAATCTCAGATTCATCTATTCAACCAACACAAAAGTACTTCAAAGAGTGCCCCAAAGTTTCTACCAGAGAGTCAAGACGAAAACATGTGCCAACCCCTATGCATAGGTTAATGGGCGGAACCCGCAAGTTGATCACCAAAACATATATCAAGTGAATCAATAGAATAACCCATTGTCACCACGGTTATCCCACGCAAGACATACATCAAGTGTTCTCAAATCCTTAAAGACTCAATCTGATAAGATAACTTCAAAGGGAATTCTCAATCCATTACAAGAGAGTAGAGGGGGAGAAACATCATAAGATCCAACTATAATAGCAAAGCGCGCGATACATCAAGATCGTATCACCTCAAGAACACGAGAGAGAGAGACCAAATACATAGCTACTAGTACATACCCTCAGCCCCGAGGGATAACTACTCCCTCCTCGTCATGGAGAGCACCGGGATGATGAAGATGGCCAACGGAGAGGGATCCCCCTCCGGTAGGGTGCCGGAACGGGTCTAGATTGGTTTTCGGTGGCTACAGAGGCTTCTGGCGGCAGAACTCCTGATCTATTGTGCTCCTCGAAGTTTTTAGGGTATATGGGTATATATGGGAGGAAGAAGTACATCGGTGGACCTCTGGGCTGTCCACGAGGCAGTTGGGTGCACCCAGGGGGGGTGGGCGTGCCCCCCACCCTCGTGGGCAGCCAGGGACTCTCCTGGTCCATCTTCGATACTCCGTGGGCTTCTTCTGGTCCAAAAATAAGTTCTGTGAAGTTTCAGGTCAATTGGACTCCGTTTGATTTTCCTTTTCCGCGATACTCTAAAACAAGGAAAAAACAGAAACTGGCACTGGGCTCCGGGTTAATAGGTTAGTCCCAAAAATCATATAAAATAGCATATAAATGCATATAAAACATCCAAGGTTGATAATATAATAGCATGGAACAATCAAAAATTATAGATACGTTGGAGACGTATCAGGCCACCACGAGGGTGGGTGGCGCCCCTCTACCTCGTGGCCGCTTCGGAGACCCCCCTGATTTGTTCCCGACTCCAACACCTCTTATATAACCCCAAACTTTCAGAAAGAAACCTAGATCGGGAGTTCCGCCGCTGCAAGCCTCTGTAGCCACCAAAAACCAATCTAGACCCGTTCCTGCACCCTGCCGGAGGGGGTATCCCTCTCCGGTGGCCATCTTCATCATCCCGGCGCTCTCCATGACGAGGAGGGAGTATTTCACCCTCGGGGCTGAGGGTGTGTACCAGTAGCTATGTGTTTGATCTCTCTCTCTCTCTCTCTCTCTCTCTCTCTCTCTCTCTCTCTCGTGCTCTTGATTCGGAACGATCTTGATGTATCGCGAGCTTTGCTATTATAGTTGGATCTTATGATGTTTCTCCCCCTCTACTCTCTTGTAATGGATTGAGTTTTCCCTTTGAAGTTATCTTACCGGATTGAGTCTTTAAGGATTTGAGAACACTTGATGTATGTCTTGCATGTGCTTATACGTGGTGACAATGGGATATCACGTGATCCACTTGACGTATGTTTTGGTGATCAACTTGTGAGTTCTGTGACCTCGTGAACTTATGCATAGGGGTTGGCACACATTTTTGTCTTGACTCTCTGGTAGAAACTTTGGGTCACTCTTTGAAGTTCTTTGTGTTGGTTGAATAGATGAATCTGAGATTGTGTGATGCATATCATATAATCATACCCAAGGATACATGAGGTGACATTGGAGTATCTAGGTGACATTAGGGTTTTGGTTGATTTGTGTCTTAAGGTGTTATTCTAGTACGAACTCTATGATAGATTGAACAGAAAGAATAGCTTCATGTTATTTTACTACGGACTCTTGAATAGATCGATCAGAAAGGATAACTTTGAGGTGGTTTCGTACCCTACAATAATCTCTTTGTTTGTTCTCCGCTATTAGTGACTTTGGAGTGACTCTTTGTTGCATGTTGAGGGTCTGTTATATGATTCAATTATGTTATTATTGTTGAGAGAACTTGCACTAGTGAAAGTATGAACCCTAGGCCTTGTTTCAACGCATTGCAATACCGTTTCCCCTCACTTTTACCACTTGCTACCTTGCTGTTTTTATATTTTCAGATTACAAAAACATATATCTACCATCCATATTGCACTTGTATCACCATCTCTTCGCTGAACTAGTGCACCTATACAATTTACCATTGTATTGGGTGTGTTGGGGACACAAGAGACTCTTTGTGTTGGGGAACGTAGTAATAATTCAAAATTTTCCTACGTGTCACCAAGATTAATCTAGGAGATACTAGCAACAAGAGAGAGGGAGTGCATCTTCATACCCTTGAAGATCGCTAAGCGGAAGCGTTACAAGAACGCGGTTGATGGAGTCGTACTCGCGGCGATTCAAATCGCAGAAGATCTGATCTAGCGTCGAACGGACGGCGCCTCCGCGTTCAACACACGTACAGCCTGGGGACGTCTCCTCCTTCTTGATCCAGTAAGGGGAGAGGAGAAGTCGAGGGAGAACTCCAGCAGCATGACGGCGTGGTGGCGATGGAGCTCGTGGTTCTCCAGCAGAGCTTCGCTAAGCACTACTACTACTACTACTACTACTACTACTACTACTACTACTACTACTACTACTACTACTACTACTACTACTACTACTACTACTACTACTACTACTACTACTACTACTACGGAGTTGGAGGAGGAGAGAGCTGCACCAGGGGATGGGGTGCGGCTGCCCTCTCTCTCCCTCACTATATATAGGGGGAAGGGGGGTGGAGGAGGCGCCCTAGGGTTCCCTAGGAGAGGGGCGGCGGCCACAGGGGAAACCCTAGATGGGTTTGGGCGCCCCCACACCTAGGAAACTTGCCCCCCAAGCCGGGAGGGGTGGCTGCCCTAGGGGAGGCGCCCCACCTCTCCAGGTTACGTGAGATGGGGTGGGAGGGGCGCTCAGCCCCTTAGTGGGCTGATGTGCCCCCTCCCCTTGGCCCATAAGGCCCCCCAACGCTTGTCGGGGCCTCCAAAACCCCTTTCGGACACGGTGGTCGTCACCCGGTACCCCCGGAACAATTCCGGACTCCACTACCCTTCGTCCAATATATCGATATTCACCTCCGTACCATTC
Organism: Triticum aestivum; assembly: GCF_018294505.1. NCBI lineage: Eukaryota > Viridiplantae > Streptophyta > Magnoliopsida > Poales > Poaceae > Triticum > Triticum aestivum. The sequence continues at coordinate 605,990,930 of NC_057803.1, forward strand.
CGGAGTTCCTCGTCATGTCCAGGATCTCATCCGGGACTCCGAACAACCTTCGGTAACCACATACTATTTCCCATTACAACTCTAGCATGACTGAACCTTAAGTGTGTAGACCCTACGGGTTCGCGAACCATGCAGACATGACCGAGACACCTCTCCGGCCAATAACCAACAGCGGGATCTGGATACCCATGTTGGCTCCCACATGTTCCACGATGATCTCATCGGATGAACCACGATGTCGAGGATTCAATCAATCCCGTATGCAATTCCCTTTGTCTATCGGTATGTTTCTTGCCCGATATTCGATCGTCGGTATCCCCACACCTTGTTCAATCTCGTTACTTGCAAGTCTCTTTACTCGTTCCGTAACGCATGATCCCGTGACCAACTCCTTAGTAACATTGAGCTCATTATGATGATGCATTACCGGGTGGGCCTAGAGATACCTCTCCGTCATACGGAGTGACAAATTCCAGTCTCGATTCGTACCAACCCAACAGACACTTTCGGAGATACCTGTAGTGCACCTTTATAGCCACCCAGTTATGTTGTGATGTTTGGTACACCCAAAGAATTCCTACGATATCCGGGAGTTGCACAATCTCATGGTCTAAGGAAATGATACTTGACATTAGAAAAGCTTTAGCAAACGAACTACACGATCTTGTGCTACGCTTAGGATTGGGTCTTGTCCATCACATCATTCTCCTAATGATGTGATCCCGTTATCAATGACATCCAATGTCCATGGTCAGGAAACCACGACCATCTATTGATCAACGGGCTAGTCAACTAGAGGCTTACTAGGGACATATTACGATCTATGTATTCACACATGTATTACGGTTTCCAGTTAATACAATTATAGCATGAACAATAGACAATTATCATGAACAAGGAAATACAATAATAACCATTTTATTATTGCCTCTAGGGCATATTTCCAACAGTCTCCCACTTGCACTAGAGTCAATAATCTAGTTCACATCACTATGTGATTGTAATGAATCCAACACCCATGGGGTTTGTTCATATCTCATTTGTGAGAGAGGTTATTAGTCAACTGGTCTGAACCTTTCAGATCCGTGTGTGCTTTACAAATCTCTATGTCATCTTGTAGATGCAGCTATGATGCGCTACTTGGAGCTATTCCAAATAACTGCTCTACTATATGAATCCGGTTTACTACTCAGAGTCATCCGGATTAGTGTCAAAGTTTGCATCAACGTAACCCTTTACGACAAACTCTTTTACCACCTCCATAATCAAGAAAATTCCTTAGTCCACTAGTTACTAAGGATAAGTTCGACCACTATCATGTGATCCATTCCTGGATCACTCTTGTACCCCTTGACTGACTCATGGCAAGGCACACTTCAGGTGCGGTACACAGCATAGCATACTGTAGAGCCTACGTCTAAAGCATAGGGGACGACCTTCGTCCTTTCTCTCTCTTCTGCAGTGGTCAGGTCTTGAGTCTTACTCAATACTCACACCTTGTAACACAGCCAAGAACTCCTTCTTTGCTGATCTATTTTGAACTCCTTCAAAATCTTTTCACGGTATGTATTCATTTGAAAGTACTATTAAGCGTTTTTGATCTATCCTTTAGGTCTTGATGCTCAATGTTCAAGTAGCTCAATCCAGGTTTTCCATTGGAAAACACTTTTCAAATAACCCTGTATGCTTTCCAGTAATTCTACATCATTTCTGATCAACAATATGTTAACAACATATACTCATCAAAAATTCTATAGTGCTCCCACTCACTTCTTTGGAAATACAAGTTTCTCATAAACTTTGTATAAACCCAAAATCTTTGATCATCTCATCAAAGCATACATTCCAACTCCAAGATGCTTACTCTAGTCCTTAGAAGGATTGCTGGAGCTTTGCATACTTGTTAGCATCTTTCAGGATTGACAAAACCTTCTGGTTGTATCACATACAACCTTTCCTCAAGAAAATCGTCGAGGAAACAATGTTTTGACATCCTATCTGCAAGATTTCATAAATAATGCAATAACTGCTAATATAATTCCAACAGACTCTTAGCATCGCTATGAGTGAGAAGTCTCATCATAGTCAACTCCTTGAACTTGTCGGAAAACATCTTAATGACAAGTCGAGCTTTCTTAATGGTGACACTTACCATCATTGTCCGTCTTCCTTTTAAAATCCATCTGCACCCAATAGCCTTACGACCATCAAGTAGTTCTTCCAAAGTCTATACTTTGGTTTTATACATGGATCCTCTCTCGGATTTTATGGCCTCGAGCCATTCGTCGAAATCTGGGCCCACCATCGTTTCTCCATAGCTCGTAGGTTCATTGTTGTCTAGCAACATGACTTCCAAGACAAGATTACATACCACTCTGAAGTAGTACACATCCTTGTCGACCTACGAGGTTTGGTAGTGACTTGATCCGAAGTTTCATGATCACTATCATAAGCTTCCAGTTCAATTGGTGTAGGTACCACAGGAACAACTTCCTGTGCCCTGCTACACACTAGTTGAAGTGACGGTTCAATAACCTCATCAAGTCTCCACCATCCTCCCACTCAATTCTTTCAAGAGAAACTTTTCCTCGAGAAAGGACCCATTTCTAGAAACAATCACTTTTGCTTCCGGATCTGAAATAGGAGGTATAGCCAACTGTTTTGGGTATTCTATGAAGATGCATTTATCTGCTTTGGGTTTGAGCTTATCAGCCTGAAACTTTTTCACATAAGCGTCGCAGCCTAAAATTTTAAGAAACAACAGCTTAGGTTTCTCTAAACCATAGTTCATACGGTGTCATCTCAACGGAATTGCGTGGTGCCCTATTTAAAGTGAATGCGGTTGTCTCTAATGCCTAACCCATAAACGGTAGTGGTAATTCGATAGGAGACATCATGGTATGCACCATATCCAATAGGGTGCAGTTATGATGTTCGGACACACCATCACACTATGGTGTTCCAGGCGGTATTAGTTGTGAAACAATTTCCACAATGTCTTAATTGTGTGCCAAACTCGTAACTCAGATATTCATCTCTATGATCACATCATAGACATTTTATCCTCTTGTCACGACGATCTTCAACTTCACTCTGAAATTACTTAAACCTTTCAATAATTCAGACTTGTGTTTCATCAAGTAAATATACTTAGCATCTACTCAAATCATCTGTGTAGTAAGAACATAACGATATCCACTGCGTGCCTCAGCACTCATTGAACTGCACACATCAAAATGTATTACTTCCAACAAGTTGCTTTCTTGTTCCATCTTACTGAAAACGAGGCCTTTCAGTCATCTTGCCCATGTGGTATGATTTGCATATCTCAAGTGATTCAAAATCAAGTGAGTCCAAACGATCCATATGTATGGAGTTTCTTCATGCATATCTACCAATAGACATGGTTCACATGTCTCAATCTTTTCAAAAACGAGTGAGTCCAAAGATCCATCAACATGGACTTCTTCATGCGTTTTATACCAATATGACTCAAATGGCAGTGCCACAAGTATGTGGTACTATCATTACTATCTTATATCTTTTCGCATGAACATGTGTATCATTACGATTGAGATTCAATAAGCCAATCATTTTAGGTGCAAGACCATTGAAGGTATTATTCAAATAAACAGAGTAACCATTATTCTCCTTAAATGAATAACCGTATTGCGATAAACATAATACAATCATGTTTATGCTCAACGCAAACACCAAAGAAAACAACATTTATCTGGGTTCAATACTAATCCCGAAGGTAGAGGGAGCATGCGATGGTGATCATATCATCCTTGGAAACATTTCCAACACACATCATCACCTCACCCTTAGCTAGTCTCCGTTTATTCCGTAGCTTTTGTTTCGAGTTACCAATGTTAGCATCTGAACCAATATCTAATACCCATGTGCTACTAGGAGTACTAGTAAGGTACACATCAATAACACATATATCAAATATACTTTTGTTGACCTTGCCAGCCTTCTCATCTACCAAGTATCTAGGGTAGTTCTGCTTTAGTGACCGTTCCCCTCATTACAGAAGCACTTAGTGTCGGGTTTGGGTTCATCCTTGGGTTTCTTCACTAGAGAAGCAATTGATTTGCCATTTCATGAAGTATCCCTTCTTTCCCTTGCCCTTCTTGAAACTAGTGGTTTTACTAACCATCAACAATTGATGCTCCAACTTGATTTCTACTTTCACGGTGTCAAACATCACGAGTTTCTCAAGGATCATCATGTCTATCCCTGATATGTTATAGTTCATCACGAAGCTCTAATAGCTTGGTGGCAGTGACTATGGAGAACCATCACTATCTTATCTGGAAGATTAACTCCAACTCGATTCAAGCGATTGTAGTACTTAGACAATCTGAGCACATGCTCAACGATTGAGCTTTTCTCCCTTAGTTTGCAGGCTTAAGAAACTTGTCAGAGGTCCCATACCTCTTGACGTGGGCACTAGTATGAAATCCCAATTTCAGTATTTGGAACATCTCATATGTTCTGCGATGTTTCAAAACCGTCTTTGGTGCCACAATTCTAAACCGTTAGCATTAGGCACTGAACTATCACGTAGTCATCAAAACGTGTATGTCAGATGTTTCGCAACATCTACAGACGACGCTTGAGGTTCAGCACACCGAGCGGTGCATTAAGGACATAAGCCTTCTGCGCAGCAATGAGGATAATCCTCAGTTTACGGACCCAGTCCGCACAATTTCTACTATCAACTTTCAACTAAATTTTCTCTAGGAACATATCTTAAACAGTAGAACTAAAGCGTAAGCTACGACATAATTTGCAAAGACCTTTTGACTATGTTCATGATAATTAAGTTCATCTGATTATTTAATGAACTCCCACTTAGATAGACATCCCTCTAGTCATCTAAGTGATACATGATCCGAGTCAACTAGGCCGTGTCCGATCATCACGTGAGATGGACTAGTCATCATCGGTGAACATCTTCATGTTGATCGTATCTACTATACGACTCATGTTTGACCTTTCGGTCTCCTGTGTTCCGAGGCCATGTCTGTACATGCTAGGCTCGTCAAGTCAACCTAAGTGTTTCGCATGTGTACATCTGGCTTACACCCGTTGTATGTGAACGTTAGAATCTGTCACACCCGATCATCCCATGGTGCTTCAAAACAACGAGCCTTCGCAATGGTGCACAGTTAGGGGGAACACTTTCTTGAAATTTTAGTGAGGGATCATCTTATTTATGCTACCGTCATTCTAAGCAAATAAGATGTAATCATGAAAAACATCACATGCAAATCATAAAGTGACATGATATGGCCAATATCATCTTGCGCCTTTGATCTCCATATTCGAGGAGCGGCATGATCACCTTCGTCACTGGCATGACACCTTGATCTCCATCATCATGATCTCCATCATCGTGTCTTCATGAAGTTGCCTCGCCAACTATTACTTCTACTACTATGGCTAACGGTTAGCAATAAAGTAAAGTAATTACATGGCGTTTTCATTGACACGCATGTCATAAATAAATTAAGACAACTCGTATGGCTCCTGCCGGTTGTCATACTCATCGACATGCAAGTCGTGATTCCTATTACAAGAACATGATAAATCTCATACATCACATCATTTTGGCCATATCACATCACATAGCATACCCTGCAAAAACAATTTAGACGTCCTCTAATTGTTGTTGCATGTTTTACGTGGCTGCTATGGGTTTCTAGCAAGAACATTTCTTACCTACGCAAAACCACAACGGTGATATGCCAATTGCTATTTACCCTTCATAAGAACCCTTTTCATCGAATCCGATCCGACTAAAGTGGGAGAGAGAGACACCCGCCAACCACCTTATGCATCAAGTGCATGTCAGTCGGTGGAACCAGTCTCACGTAAGCGTACGTGTAAGGTCGGTCCGGGCCGCTTCATCCCACAATGCCGCCGGATCAAGATAAGACTAGTAATGGTAAGCAAATTGAACAAATCATCGTCCACAACTGCTTTGTGTTCTACTCGTGCATAGAATCTACGCATAGACCTAGCTCATGATGCCACTGTTGGGGAACGTAGTAATAATTCAAAATTTTCCTACGTGTCACCAAGATTAATCTAGGAGATACTAGCAACAAGTGAGAGGGAGTGCATCTTCATACCCTTGAAGATCGCTAAGCGGAAGCGTTACAAGAACGCGGTTGATGGAGTCGTACTCGCGGCGATTCAAATCGCGGAAGATCCTATCTAGCACCGAACGGAAGGCGCCTCCGTGTTCAACACACGTACAGCCCGGGGACGTCTCCTCCTTCTTGATCTAGCAAGGGGAGAGGAGAAGTTGAGGGAGAACTCCAGCAGCACGACGGCGTGGTGGCGATGGAGCTCGTGGTTGTCCAGCAGAGCTTCGCTAAGCACTACTACTACTACGGAGGAGTTGGAGGAGGAGAGGGCTGCACCAGGGGATGGGGTGCGGCTGCCCTCTCTCTCCCTCACTATATATAGCGGGAAGGGGGGTGGAGGAGGCACCCTAGGGTTCCCTAGGGGAGGGGCGGCGGCCACAAGGGAAACCCTAGATGGGTTTGGGTGCCCCCACCCCTATGAAACTTGCCCCCAAGCCGGGAGGGGTGGCTGCCCTAGGGGAGTCGCCCCCACCTCTCCAGGTTACGTGAGACGGGGTGGGAGGGGCGCTCAGACCCTTAGTGGGCTGATGTGCCCCCTCCCCTTGGCCCAGAAGGCCCCCCAACGCTTGCCGGGGCCTTCGAAACCCCTTTCGGACACGCTGGTCGTCACCCGGTTCCCCCGGAACAATTCCGGACTCCAATACCCATCGTCCAATATATCGATCTTCACCTCCGGACCATTCCGGAGTTCCTCGTCACATCCGGGACTCCGAACAACCTTCGGTAACCACATACTATTTCCTATTACAACTCTAGCGTCACTTAACCTTAAGTGTGTAGACCCTACGTGTTCGGGAACCATGCAGACATGACCGAGACACCTCTCCGACCAATAACCAACAGCGGGATCTGGATACCCATGTTGGCTCCCACATGTTCCACGATGATCTCATCGGATGAACCACGATGTCGAGGATTCAATCAATCCCGTATGCAATTCCGTTTGTCTATCGGTATGTTACTTGCCCGAGATTCGATCGTCGGTCTCGGTGTCAAAACCGGCGGATCTCGGGTAGGGGGTCCCGAACTGTGCGTATAAGGCGGATGGTAACAAGAGGCAGGGGACACGATGTTTTTCCTAGGTTCGGGCCCTCTTGATGGAGGTAAAACCCTACGTCCTGCTTGATTTATTCTTGATAATATGAGTAGTACAAGAGTTGATCTACCACGAGATCGGAGAGGCTAAACCCTAGAAGCTAGCCTATGGTATGATTTTATGTTGTCCTACGGACTAAAACCCTCCGGTCTATATAGACACCGGAAGGGGCTAGGGTTACACAAGGTCGGTTACAAAGGAGGAGATATACATATCCGTATTGCCTAGCTTGCCTTCCACGCCAAGTAGAGTCCCATCCGGACACGGGACGAAGTCTTCAATCTTGTATCTTCATAGTCCAACAGTCCGGCCAAAAGATATAGTCCAGCTGTCCGGAGACCCCCTAATCTAGGACTCCCTCAGTAGCCCCCGAACCAGGCTTCAATGACGATGAGTCCGGCGTGCAGTGTTGTCTTCGGCATTGCAAGGCGGGTTCTTCTCCAAATTTCGAACGTTTGTTAAGAAGTGTCCGGTCCCATAAATGTTGAACCTCTTGGCTTCTGCGCCCAATAAGGGCTATCTTCCACGCGTCGAATGAATGCGAGGCGCCAGGGCGTTTTTACATTCGCTCCCTAGCCGGATAAATAAATTGTCTATTAAATGGATGGGGATTCCTAGATCCAATGCATACCATCCTCCCCCAGCGAGAACCCATCAGAGCGCGCTTCTAAAAGATCCATTCCAGCATGGCCGACCTCCGCAGCTCCTCCTCCCGCCCCGTAGCCCTAAGCCCGGTGATTGGGAGAGGTGTTCAGTCCCACACAGTCGATTAGTCGAACTGCAGACTAAGGGATTTCTCCCTCCAGCGTATATGGTGCCCGTTCGAGCCGGGCTCGCCACCTACAATGGCGGGGAGCAAGCGGAGAGCTTCCCCAGCCCCTCTACGGGGGAGTGGGTATGCCTTGTTCCTTATTTATTGAGGGGACTCAGATTTCTGATTCATCCGTTCCTCCACGGGCTCCTGGAGTTTTACGGCCTCCAATTGCATAATTTCACCCCTGCTTCCATTCTACACATCGCCGGCTATGTTGCCCTCTGCGAGTTATTCCTGGGCTGCGAGGCTCATTTCGAGCTGTGGAAAATGTTATTTTGCCTCGTCCCTCGCACACAGAAGGGATCACTTTATCAAGTGGGCGGAGCCGAAATATGGCGCATCGCCGAAACCGGATACCTGTCCGGTACTCCGAAGAAGACGTCCGAAGACTGGCCTTCTAAATGGTTTTATATGGAGGATGTCCCCCTTCTGGACCCTGTTCGGCGGGGTCTTCCTGAGTTCAACAATGCTCCTCTAAAGAAACGCCGAAGTTGGCGCCCACGGAGCCCCCAGGAGGAAGACAACGGAGAAGTCCTTTACCTGATGAACCGGATTAAAGCGCTGGCTCAATCAGGATTGACAGTAATTGAGGTTATGTCAATATGCATAATGCGGGGAGTGCAACCACTTCAATATCGAGGGCACCCCTTGTGGTGTTTTAACAGGGAAGATGACGACACCCGTTGCGAGCGTAAAGGTCCAGACAACGCTGCCGCTTTAGCAAAGATTCTGTCCGAATTGTTCAAGGGAGAGGAAGAGGAGTTCATCCGCATTAAGCCACGGGATGGATTCTCCATGTACAACCCTCCAAGCTGGGTGAGTTATATTTCCTTACTCCCATTCTTCTCGCATTCTTTGTCGTAGGTACTCACCTTGCCATTTTGCGGCAGGAACTACGAAAAGCCATAAGGGAGGTTAGCAGCCCATCTCCACAACCAGAGGACCCTGACCGGGCCCTCGGTCCCAGACTCGAAGAAGATCCGGACATATTCATGGAGCTGATAGACCGACAATTCTATCAATTAAGCTGTGATGGCGCCATGGTGGCCATTACGGCCTACTATCCCGAACTGCTTCCTACGTCGCACGTAAGAAAAACCAAAAATCCCAACTCCAAAAACTAGGATCCCCTTTTAGACACTTCACCTACCATATACATATGGTGTTTTTACAGGGAAGGCATTTGGGACGCCATGTCGAACCCGCAGCAACTCGCCAACAAGAGGCACCGAGGCCTGGCAGGCCAAAAAGGAAGGCGGTCAGGACGGAGACGCCGGCGTAGAGGTATGACAGAAACCCCGCTCCGTGGTTGTCGTCTTTCTTGAAATTTAATGACGTCCATGTTTCTTTAACAGAAAAAACGCTCGCCGGAATATGTCCGGTGAGGCTGCCAATCACGCTTCCACCAGTCGGGCTCCACGACCGGACATAGAGACGGAAGCCGACATGGGGTGGACGCTGGATACTCCCCCTACAGAGGATGCGGATAGGCTATCCGCTAAAAATTCAGAAGTGGAGAGCACCATGAATCATAGGCGTCGTCGGGCCATACTCCGCGACGCTTGCTTCTCACGAGAGGCATTTGATGCCTTCAATTCTGGAGAGGCGTACCTCCGTGCTGCTCAAAATGGTCTAGCCAGAGCCATGGACCAGTATGTAAAGGATGTATGGGTAAGCAAATCTGACGATTATATGTATCAGTAGTCCCTGAGACTTGAAACAGTTAGCAGAACTGATTTAAGGATCATCTTATTGTGCAGGTTCTTACAGAGAAGAATAGTCGACTGTCACAGGAGCTGGAGGAATGCAAGACCCAACTTCGGGCCGCTGTTGCCACATTGAAGGAACCTAAAAAGTCCCCAGCTGGTAACATTTCTTTCAAAGAATGATAGGTACCATATAGCATGCGACATGGCTGTAGATCTAATAATAGATGTTGCAGATGAATCCGGAGAGAATCCAGAGGAGCAGCACGCCGTATGAAAGCTAAAGCCTGGCGAACGCGTGCTGACTGAGGTCAGGCGGGAGAAGAACAATCTCCAAGATGCCAATACCAAGCTGAGCGTGGAACTGAAAGATGTTCGAGCCCAGCTTGCGGACTCCGAGAAGGAGAATAAGCGGCTTCGACGCGGCATATTCAGTAAGTGCTTGAACGTACCCTTAATAAAGGGGACGGCGGAGAAGCCGGCTAACAGAGTTATGTCTGCAGGTATGCTGACGGGTCGTCCCACAGAGGAGATGCCCGGGTCTGCGGGTGATCTTCTATCCAAGCTCTCACAACTACACAAACAAGTTCGGCAGGTGATGCAAGGTATTGTCCAGGCCTTGTGGCCATCCGTCTCCCTGCCAGAAGGCATTGGAGAGCTTGCGAAGAAGCTCAAGGGAGCACGAGGCGCTTCCTGAAGGAAATATGCCCTAGAGGCAATAATAAAGTTATTATTTATTTCCTTATATCATGATAAAAGTTTATTATTCATGCTAGAATTGTATTAACCGGAAACATAATACATGTGTGAATACATAGACAAACAGAGTGTCACTAGTATGCCTCTACTTGACTAGCTCGTTAATCAAAGATGGTTATGTTTCCTAACCATGGACAAAGAGTTGTCATTTGATTAACGAGATCACATCATTAGTTGAACGATCTGATTGACATGACCCATTCCATTAGCTTAGCACCCGATCGTTTAGTATGTTGCTATTGCTTTCTTCATGACTTATACATGTTCCTATGACTATGAGATTATGCAACTCCCGTTTGCCGGAGGAACACTTTGTGTGCTAAAAACATCACAACGTAACTGGGTGATTATAAAGGTGCTCTACAGGTGTCTCCAAAGGTACATGTTGGGTTGGCGTATTTCGAGATTAGGATTTGTCACTCCGATTGTCGGAGAGGTGTCTCTGGGCCCTCTCGGTAATGCACATCACTGAAGCCTTGCAAGCATTGCAACTAATGAGTTAGTTGCGGGATGATGTATTACGGAACGAGTAAAGAGACTTGCCGGTAATGAGATTGAACTAGGTATGGGATACCGACGATCGAATCTCGGGCAAGTAACATACCGGTGACAAAGGGAACAATGTATGTTGTTATGCGGTCTGACCGATAAAAGATCTTCATAGAATATGTAGGAGCCAATATGAGCATCCAGGTTCCGCTATTGGTTATTGACCGGAGACGTGTCTCGGTCATGTCTACATTGTTCTCGAACCAGTAGGGTCCGCACGTTTAAGGTTACGATGACAATTATATTATGAGTTTATACATTTTGATGTACTGAAGTTTGTTCGGAGTCCCGGATTTGATCACGGACATGACGAGGAGTCTCGAAATGGTCGAGACATAAAGATTGATATATTGGAAGCCTATGTTTGGATATCGGAAGTGTTCCGGGTGAAATCGGGATTTTACCGAAGTACCGGGAGGTTTCCGGAACCCCCCGGGAGGTATATGGGCCTTAGTGGGCCTTAGTGGAAGAGAGGAGAGGTGGCCATAGATGGGCCGTGCGCCCCTCCCCCTTGGTCCGAATAGGACAAGGAGAGGGGGCCGGCCCCCCTTCCTCCTCTCTCTCCTCTTTTCCCCCCTCCGCGAATCCTATTCCAACTAGGAAAGGGGGGAGTCCTACTCCCGGAGGGAGTAGGACTCCTCCTGGCGCGCCTCCTCTTGGCCGGCCAGCCCCCCCTTTGAGCCTTTATATACGGAGGCAAGGGGCACCCCTAGAGAAACAAGTTGATCCACGTGATCATATTCTTAGCCGTGTGTGGTGCCCCCTTCCACCATAGTCCTCGATAATATTGTAGCGGTGCTTAGGCGAAGCCCTGCGATGGTAGAACATCAAGATCGTCACCACGCCGTCGTGCTGACGGAACTCTTCCCCGACACTTTGCTGGATCGGAGTCCGGGGATCGTCATCGAGCTGAACGTGTGCTAGAACTCGAAGGTGCCATAGTTTCGGTGCTTGATCGGTCGGGCCGTGGAGACGTACGACTACATCAACCAAGTTAACGCTTCCGTTGTCGATCTACAAGGGTACGTAGATCACACTCTCCCCCTCTCGTTGCTATGCATCACCATGATCTTGCGTGTGCGTAGGAATTTTTTTGAAATTACTACGAAACCCAACAGTGGCATCCGAGCCTAGGTTTTATGTGTTGATGTTATATGCACGAGTAGAACACAAGTGAGTTGTGGGCGATATAAGTCATACTGCTTACCAGCATGTCATACTTTGGTTCGGCGGTATTGTTGGACGAAACGGCCCGGACCGACATTACGCGTACGCTTACGCGAGACCGGTTCTCCCGACGTGCTTTGCACAAAGGTGGCTAGCGGGTGACAGTTTCTCCAACTTTAGTTGAACCGAGTGTGGCTACGCCCGGTCCTTGCGAAGGTTAAAACAACACCAACTTAACAAACTATCGTTGTGGTTTTGATGCGTAGGTAAGATTGGTTCTTGCTTAAGCCCGTAGCAGCCACGTAAAACTTGCAACAACAAAGTAGAGGACGTCTAACTTGTTTTTGCAGGGCATGTTGTGATGTGATATGGTCAAGACATGATGCTAAATTTTATTGTATGAGATGATCATGTTTTGTAACCGAGTTATCGGCAACTGGCAGGAGCCATATGGTTGTCGCTTTATTGTATGCAATGCAATCGCGCTGTAATGCTTTACTTTATCACTAAGCGGTAGCGATAGTCGTGGAAGCATGAGATTGGCGAGACGACAACGATGCTACGATGGAGATCAAGGTGTCGCGCCGGTGACGATGGTGATCACGACGGTGCTTCGAGGATGGAGATCACAAGCACAAGATGATGATGGCCATATCATATCACTTATATTGATTGCATGTGATGTTTATCTTTTATGCATCTTATCTTGCTTTGATTGACGGTAGCATTATAAGATGATCTCTCACTAATTATCAAGAAGTGTTCTCCCTGAGTATGCACCGTTGCGAAAGTTCTTCGTGCTGAGACACCACGTGATGATCGGGTGTGATAGGCTCTACGTTCAAATACAACGGGTGCAAAACAGTTGCACACGCAGAATACTCAGGTTATACTTGACGAGCCAAGCATATACAGATATGGCCTCGGAACACGGAGACCGAAAGGTCGAGCGTGAATCATATAGTAGATATGATCAACATAGTGATGTTCACCAATGAAACTACTCCATCTCACGTGATGATCGGACATGGTTTAGTTGACTTGGATCACGTAATCACTTAGAGGATTAGAGGGATGTCTATCTAAGTGGGAGTTCTTTAAGTAATATGATTAATTGAACCTAAATTTATCATGAACTTAGTACCTGATAGTATCTTGCTTATGTATGTTTGATTGTAGATAGATGGCCCGTGCTGTTGTTCCGTTGAATTTTAATGCGTTCCTTGAGAAAGCAAAGTTGAAAGATGATGGTAGCAATTACACGGACTGGGTCCGTAACTTGAGGATTATCCTCATTGCTGCACAGAAGAATTACGTCCTGGAAGCACCGCTGGGTGCCAGGCCTGCTGCTGGAGCAACACCAGATGTTATGAACGTCTGGCAGAGCAAAGCTGATGACTACTCGATAGTTCAATGTGCCATGCTTTACGGCTTAGAACCGGGACTTCAACGACGTTTTGAACGTCATGGGGCATATGAGATGTTCCAGGAGTTGAAGTTAATATTTCAAGCAAATGCCCGGATTGAGAGATATGAAGTCTCCAATAAGTTCTATAGCTGCAAGATGGAGGAGAACAGTTCTGTCAGTGAGCATATACTCAAGATGTCTGGGTATTGTAATCACTTGATTCAACTGGGAGTTAATCTTCCGGATGATAGCGTCATTGACAGAATTCTCCAATCACTTCCACCAAGCTACAAGAGCTTCGTGATGAACTATAATATGCAAGGGATGAATAAGACTATTCCCGAGCTCTTCGCAATGCTGAAAGCTGCGGAGGTAGAAATCAAGAAGGAGCATCAAGTGTTGATGGTCAACAAGACCACTAGTTTCAAGAAAAAGGGCAAAGGGAAAAAGAAGGGGAACTTCAAGAAGAACAGCAAGCAAGTTGCTGCTCAAGAGAAGAAACCCAAGTCTGGACCTAAGCCTGAAACTGAGTGCTTCTACTGCAAGCAGACTGGTCACTGGAAGCGGAACTGCCCCAAATATTTGGCGGATAAGAAGGATGGCAAGGTGAACAAAGGTATATGTGATATACATGTTATTGATGTGTACCTTACTAATGCTCGCAGTAGCACCTGGGTATTTGATACTGGTTCTGTTGCTAATATTTGCAACTCGAAACAGGGACTACGGATTAAGCGAAGATTGGCTAAGGACGAGGTGACGATGCGTGTGGGAAACGGTTCCAAAGTCGATGTGATCGCGGTCGGCACGCTACCTCTACATCTACCTTCGGGATTAATATTAGACCTAAATAATTGTTATTTGGTGCCAGCGTTAAGCATGAACATTATATCTGGATCTTGTTTGATGCGAGACGGTTATTCATTTAAATCAGAGAATAATGGTTGTTCTATTTATATGAGTAATATCTTTTATGGTCATGCACCCTTGAAGAGTGGTCTATTCTTATTGAATCTCGATAGTAGTAACACACATATTCATAATGTTGAAGCCAAAAGATGCAGAGTTGATAATGATAGTGCAACTTATTTGTGGCACTGCCGTTTAGGTCATATCGGTGTAAAGCGCATGAAGAAACTCCATACTGATGGACTTTTGGAACCACTTGATTATGAATCACTTGGTACTTGCGAACCGTGCCTCATGGGCAAGATGACTAAAACGCCGTTCTCCGGTACTATGGAGAGAGCAACAGATTTGTTGGAAATCATACATACAGATGTATGTGGTCCGATGAATATTGAGGCTCGTGGCGGATATCGTTATTTTCTCACCTTCACAGATGACTTAAGCAGATATGGGTATATCTACTTAATGAAACATAAGTCTGAAACGTTTGAAAAGTTCAAAGAATTTCAGAGTGAAGTTGAAAATCATCGTAACAAGAAAATAAAGTTTCTACGATCTGATCGTGGAGGAGAATATTTGAGTTACGAGTTTGGTGTACATTTGAAACAATGCGGAATAGTTTCGCAACTCACGCCACCCGGAACACCACAGCGTAATGGTGTGTCCGAACGTCGTAATCGTACTTTACTAGATATGGTGCGATCTATGATGTCTCTTACTGATTTACCGCTATCGTTTTGGGGTTATGCTTTGGAGACGGCCGCATTCACGTTAAATAGGGCACCATCAAAATCCGTTGAGACGACGCCTTATGAACTATGGTTTGGCAAGAAACCAAAGTTGTCGTTTCTGAAAGTTTGGGGCTGCGATGCTTATGTGAAAAAGCTTCAACCTGATAAGCTCGAACCCAAATCGGAGAAATGTGTCTTCATAGGATATCCAAAGGAGACTATTGGATACACCTTCTATCACAGATCCGAAGGCAAGACTTTTGTTGCTAAGTTCGGAAACTTTCTAGAGAAGGAGTTTCTCTCGAAAGAAGTGAGTGGGAGGAAAGTAGAACTTGACGAGGTAACTGTACCTGCTCCCTTATTGGAAAGTAGTGCATCACAGAAAACTGTTTCTGTGACACCTACACCAATTAGTGAGGAAGCTAATGATAATGATCATGAAACTTCAGGACAAGATACTACTGAACCTCGTAGATCAACCAGAGTGAGATCCGCGCCAGAGTGGTACGGTAATCCTGTTCTGGAAGTCATGCTGCTAGATCATGATGAACCTACGAACTATGAAGAAGCGATGGTGAGCCCAGATTCCGCAAAATGGCTTGAAGCCATGAAATCTGAGATGGGATCCATGTATGAGAACAAAGTGTGGACTTTGGTTGACTTGCCCAATGATCGGCAAGCAATTGAGAATAAATGGATCTTCAAGAAGAAGACTGACGCCGACGGTAATATTACTGTCTACAAAGCTCGACTTGTCGCAAAAGGGTTTCGGCAAGTTCAAGGGATTGACTACGATGAGACCTTCTCACCCGTAGCGATGCTTAAGTCTGTCCGAATCATGTTAGCAATTGCCGCATTTTATGATTATGAAATTTGGCAGATGGATGTCAAAACTGCATTCCTGAATGGATTTCTGGAAGAAGAGTTGTATATGATGCAACCAGAAGGTTTTGTCGATCCAAAGGGAGCTAACAAAGTGTGCAAGCTCCAGCGATCCATTTATGGACTGGTGCAAGCCTCTCGGAGTTGGAATAAACGCTTTGATAGTGTGATCAAAGCATTTGGTTTTATACAGACTTTCGGAGAAGCCTGTATTTACAAGAAAGTGAGTGGGAGCTCTGTAGCATTTCTGATATTATATGTGGATGACATATTACTGATTGGAAATGATATAGAATTTCTGGATAGCATAAAGGGATACTTGAATAAGAGTTTTTCAATGAAAGACCTCGGTGAAGCTGCTTACATATTAGGCATTAAGATCTATAGAGATAGATCAAGACGCTTAATTGGACTTTCACAAAGCACATACCTTGACAAAGTTTTGAAGAAGTTCAAAATGGATCAAGCAAAGAAAGGGTTCTTGCCTGTGTTACAAGGTGTGAAGTTGAGTCAGACTCAATGCCCGACCACTGCAGAAGATAGAGAGAAAATGAAAGATGTTCCCTATGCTTCAGCCATAGGCTCTATCATGTATGCAATGCTGTGTACCAGACCTGATGTGTGCCTTGCTATAAGTCTAGCAGGGAGGTACCAAAGTAATCCAGGAGTGGATCACTGGACAGCGGTCAAGAACATCCTGAAGTACCTTAAAAGGACTAAGGATATGTTTCTCGTATATGGAGGTGACAAAGAGCTCATCGTAAACGGTTACGTTGATGCAAGCTTTGACACTGATCCGGACGATTCTAAATCGCAAACCGGATACGTGTTTACATTAAACGGTGGAGCTGTCAGTTGGTGCAGTTCTAAACAAAGCGTCGTGGCGGGATCTACATGTGAAGCGGAGTACATAGCTGCTTCGGAAGCAGCAAACGAAGGAGTCTGGATGAAGGAGTTCATATCCGATCTAGGTGTCATACCTAGTGCATCGGGTCCAATGAAAATCTTTTGTGACAATACTGGTGCAATTGCCTTGGCGAAGGAATCCAGATTTCACAAAAGAACCAAGCACATCAAAAGACGCTTCAATTCCATCCGGGATCTAGTCCAGGTGGGAGACATAGAGATTTGCAAGATACATACGGATCTGAATGTAGCAGACCCGTTGACTAAGCCTCTTCCACGAGCAAAACATGATCAGCACCAAGGCTCCATGGGTGTTAGAATCATTACAGTATAATCTAGATTATTGACTCTAGTGCAAGTGGGAGACTGAAGGAAATATGCCCTAGAGGCAATAATAAAGTTATTATTTATTTCCTTATATCATGATAAAAGTTTATTATTCATGCTAGAATTGTATTAACCGGAAACATAATACATGTGTGAATACATAGATAAACAGAGGTCACTAGTATGCCTCTACTTGACTAGCTCGTTAATCAAAGATGGTTATGTTTCCTAACCATGGACAAAGAGTTGTCATTTGATTAACGAGATCACATCATTAGTTGAATGATCTGATTGACATGACCCATTCCATTAGCTTAGCACCCGATCATTTAGTATGTTGCTATTGCTTTCTTCATGACTTATACATGTTCCTATGACTATGAGATTATGCAACTCCCGTTTGCCGGAGGAACACTTTGAGTGCTACCAAACGTCACAACGTAACTGGGTGATTATAAAGGTGCTCTATAGGTGTCTCCAAAGGTACATGTTGGGTTGGCATATTTTGAGATTAGGATTTGTCACTCCGATTGTCGGAGAGGTATCTCTGGGACCTCTCGGTAATGCACATCACTGAAGCCTTGCAAGCATTGCAACTAATGAGTTAGTTGCGGGATGATGTATTACGGAACGAGTAAAGAGACTTGCCGGTAATGAGATTGAACTATGTATGGGATACCGGCGATCGAATCTCGGGCAAGTAACATACCGGTGACAAAGGGAACAACGTATGTTGTTATGCGGTCTGACCGATAAAAGATCTTCGTAGAATATGTAGGAGCCAATATGAGCATCCAGGTTCCTCTATTGGTTATTGACCAGAGACGTGTCTTGGTCATGTCTACATTGTTCTCGAACCCGTAGGGTCCGCATGCTTAAGGTTACGATGATAGTTATATTATGAGTTTATACATTTTGATGTACCGAAGTTTGTTCGGAGTCCCGGATGTGATCACGGACATGACGAGGAGTCTCGAAATGGTCGAGACATAAAGATTGATATATTGGAAGCCTATGTTAGGATATCGGAAGTGTTCCGGGTGAAATCGGGATTTTACCGGAGTACTGGGAGGTTACCGGAACCCCCGGGAGGTATATGGGCCTTAGTGGAAGAGAGGAGAGGTGGCCATAGATGGGCCGCACGCCCCTCCCCCCCTTGGTCCGAGTAGGACAAGGAGAGGGGTCCGGCCCCCCTTCCTCCTCTCTCTCCTCTTTTCCCCCCTCAGCGAATCCTATTCCAACTAGGAAAGGGGGGGAGTCCTACTCCCGGAGGGAGTAGGACTCCTCCTGGCGCGCCTCCTCTTGGCCGGCCAGCCCCCCTTTGAGCCTTTATATACGGAGGCAAGGGGCACCCCTAGAGAAACAAGTTGATCCACGTGATCATATTCTTAGCCGTGTGCGGTGCCCCCTTCCACCATAGTCCTCGATAATATTGTAGCGGTGCTTAGGCGAAGCCCTACGACGGTAGAACATCAAGATCGTCACCACACCGTCATGCTGACGGAACTCTTCCCCGATACTTTGCTAGATCGGAGTCCGGGGATCATCATCGAGCTGAACGTGTGCTAGAACTCGGAGGTGCCGTAGTTTCGGTGCTTGATCGGTCGGGCCGTGGAGACGTACGACTACATCAACCAAGTTAACACTTCCGTTGTCGATCTACAAGGGTACGTAGATCACACTCTCCCCCTCTCGTTGCTATGCATCACCATGATCTTGCGTGTGCGTAGGAATTTTTTTGAAATTACTACGAAACCCAACACTTCCGATTATGGAAGATATCGGCCTGCCGTCAAGGTGCCAGGGAAGCCTGGGCCATGGTGAAGACGCGGTATACCAAGACTGACCCGAACCACATGGCCGAGGTCGGACTTGTGGGGCCCGATCGGAAAGAGATCCCCGTTAGCTTAGTGTATGGGCAAGTAGAATTAGCCGCAAAGTATTCCCAACAGGATTGTAGGCTAGACCGCCTGTTGGATGGTATAGAAGAGGAATTTAGTCAGTCTACATGGCTATGTAATTAAAGTGACATGTATAATGCCTTCTAGCCGGATTGTAGATCATTTGTCATGCGGACCTTTTCGCTTCAACCTCGGGACCCGATAGTCCGGAGTGTATTCGAATACCCGCTCAGTTATATAAGAACCGGGGTATGCGTGGAAACCAGACGTAGGGGTCATTAGTGCTTGAACAGACAAGTGCCCAACTAGTTATGTTATATTACATGGGTAGTAAGAAACATCTTCCAGGGAGAATAGTTCCGTTAGGGGTTCCTTTCCCTAGGTATGCATGCCCTAAAGTGCATGTCCGGACTGTGAGCGGATACGCAGGAAAAAACATCTGGGGGCATATATGGAAAATAAATAAAAAATCATCTTTTGTTCACTAACCGAATATTCTCTTAAGAACGCTAGCTTTCGGCTTCACCCAGTCTGAGGTACACATCCGGCTGACCCGGCAGTAACAATCACAGAGGTGCTCCCCTTATGCCCTAGCCGAATTAACGGGAACGTAGGGCATAAATACAAGAGTTAGGCAACCCAGCTTGGCCAAAACTTAAGTCATATCGATGCATATGATGGCGAAGAAAAGGTACATGCGGAAGAATAACACATGTGTTGGGCATGAAGCCCAGATAGATAATTAAGCTTCTGTGTAAGAAGCCCCCAGGTATAATGAGCGCGGTTAGCACATCTATAGTGTGCAAGCGAGGCACAAGTTGGCCCTTGAAGGCCTTGAGAAAGAATAAAAGAAAGAAAGAGAAAAAAGACAGATAATGTATATGCAAAAAATGGACAGAGGAAGGAGACGAACATAGAGTCCGACGCTAGGCGTAGAATCTTCGGAGCCTGACTGCATTCCATGGGTTCGGCTCAAGTCGATTATTCGATGCATCCCGCAGACGGTACGCTCCACCGGTCAGAACTTGGTCAATAATGAAGGGACCTTCCCATTTGGGCTCGAGCTTGGACTTTTTCTTCTCCGGTAGGCGTAGAACTAACTCGCCAACGTTATAAGTTTTGGCCCGTACTTCTCTGCTTTGGTATATACGAGCCTGTTGCTGATAAAATGCGGAACAGGCTTTTGCCACGCCACGCTCCTCCTCGAGGGTGTCCAAATTGTCCTGCCGATTGAGCTCGGCTTCTCTTTCTTCGTACATGCACACTCGAGGTGAGTCATGAATTATGTCGCAGGGCAGAACCGCCTCTGCACCGTACACCCTAAAGAAGGGTGTATATCCGGTAGTGCGATTCGGCGTGGTCTGCAGCCCCCAGAGTATGGAGTCGAGCTCCTCTACCCAGTGCATGTTAGACATCTTTTAAGGACCGCACTAATATGGGTTTAATGCCGCTCATGATAAGACCATTTGCTCGCTCAACTTGGCCGTTGGTTTGTGGGTGATAGACGGAAGCATAATCGAGCTTGATGCCCATGTTGCTGCACCAGAGTTTTACCTCGTTGGCCATGAAGTTCATGCTGTTGTCAGTGATGATGCTGTGGGGGACGCCATAACGGTGTACAACCCCGAATATGAAGTCTATCACTGGTCCGGATTCAGCTGTTTAACAGGTTTGGCTTCTATCCATTTGGTGAATTTATCCACCATGACCAGTAAATATTTTTTCTTATGGGTTCCCCTTTAAGGGGTCCAACCATGTCAAGCCCCCAGACTGCGAAACGCCAGGTAATGGGGATTGTTTGGGGGGCGGTGGGTGGCATATGGCTTTGGTTTGCAAAAAGCTGGCAACCGGCGCAGCGTTGGACCAAGTCCTGTGCGTCTGTCCGGGCCGTCGGCCAATAAAAACCTGTACGGAAGGCCTTGCTTACAAGGGCCCGGGCTGCGGCGTGGTGGCCGCCGAGTCCGGTGTGAATTTCTGCCAAAAGCTTCCGCCCTTCCTCTTCGGAGATGCACCTTTGAAGGACTCCGGTAGTGCTTTTCTTATACAGCTCTCCCTCGTGGACCCTGTAGGCTTTAGATCGCCGCACTATGCAGCGTGCCTCATTTTGGTCCTCGGGAAGTTCCTGCCTAGTTAGGTAGGCTAGGAATGGTTCTGTCCACAGGGCGATTACGACCATTATTACGTGGGCTGAAGGTGTTATTTCGGTGGCAGAGCCTCCGATTATGTCAGAGTGTTCGGTATCGGGCATTTTGGCTGGGTCCGGACTATTGTTACCGGTGTCCCCTTCCCATACCACCAATGGCTTAAACAACCTTTCCAAAAAGATGTTGCGGGGGACCGCGTCGCATTTTGCGCCGATGCGGGTGAGGATATCCGCCGCCTGATTGTTTTCCCGAGCCACATGGTGAAATTCGAGCCCCTCGAACCGAGCTGACATCTTTAGGACGGTGTTTTGATAGGCCGCCATCTTCGGATCCTTGGCATCGAAGTCTCCATTTATTTGGGATATTGCAAGGTTCGAATCCCCACGCACCTCCAGGCGTTGAATGCCCATGGAGACTGCCATCCGAAGACCATGCAACATGGCTTCGTATTCGGTTGCGTTGTTGGAGTCTGTATACTGTATCTGCAGTACGTACTGAATGGTATCTCCGGTTGGGGACATCAGGATGATGCCAGCCCCCAGACCGGCCAACATTTTGGAGCCATCGAAGTGCATGATCCAATTGGAGTATGCGCCGTACTCTTTAGGGAGTTCGGCTTCAGTCCATTCGGCGACAAAGTCGGCCAATACTTGTGATTTAGTGGGTTGCCGAGGTTTGTATGTTATGTCGAACGGGAGGAGCTCAATGGCCCATTTGGCAATCCGGCCTGTGGCGTCGCGGTTGTTTATAATATCATTAAGTGGCACTTCCGAGGCTACTGTAATCGAACACTCTTGAAAGTAGTGTCGCAGCTTTTGGGATGCCATGAATACTGCATAGGCTATCTTTTGATAATGTGGGTGCCGTGATTTGCATGGAGTGAGGACAGTGGATACATAATATACCGGCTTTTGAAGAGGGAATTTATGTCCGTCCGCTTCTCGTTCAACGACGAGCACTGCGCTTACAACCTAATGAGTTGCCGCAATGTATAATAGCATTGGTTCGCCAATGTTTGGCGCGGCTAGGATTGGGTTGGTTGCCAGTATGGCTTTTATTTCTTCCAATCCAGCTGTGGCGGCATCCGTCCACTCGAAGTGTTCGGTGCGCCGAAGGAGGCCATAAAGGGGTAATGCCTTTTCTCCTAAGCGGGAGATAAAGCGGCTTAGAGCCACCACACATCTAGTTAATTTCTGGATTTATTTGAGGTCTTTTGGGGTAGCCAACTATGACAAAGCTCGAATTTTGGCCGGATTAGCTTCAATTCCTCTACTGGAGACAATGAAACCCAGGAGCTTTCCGGCTGGTACTCCGAAAACGCATTTTTCCGGATTGAGCTTGATGTCGTATGTTCAGAGGTTGTCGAATGTGAGCCTCAAGTCGTCTATTAGAGAGTCGACGTGTTTGGTTTTGACAACCACAGCATCTACGTATGCCTCTACTGTTTTGCCGATCTGTTTCTCCAGACATGTCTGAATCATGCGTTGATACGTTGCGCCAGCGTTTTTGAGCCCAAAAGGCATTATGTTGAAACAGAATGGGCCGTATGGTGTGATAAATGCCATTGTGGCTTGGTCGGACTCCACCATCTTGATTTGGTGGTAGCCGGAGTATGCGTTGAGGAAACACAATGACTCGTGTCCTGCGGTGGCATCGATAATTTGATCGATGCGGTGGAGGGGGAAGGGATCCCTTGGGCAAGCCTTGTTGAGGTCCTTGAAATCGACACGTAGGCGCCGGGATTTGTCCTTCTTTGGTACCATCACCAGGTTTGCTAGCCAGTCTGGGTGTTTTATTTCTCTAATGAATCCGGCCTCCAATAACTTGGCTAGTTCCTCTCCCATAGCCCGTCTCTTAGGTTCAGAGAAACACCGAAGAGCCTGCTTGACCGGCTTGAATCCCTTTAGGATATTGAGGCTATGCTCGGCCAGCCTGCGTGGGATTCCTGGCATGTCTGAGGGGTGCCAGGCGAATATGTCCCAATTCTTGCGCAGGAACTCTCGTAGTGCGGCGTCCACGACGGGGTTTAACTGTGCCCC
The DNA here is from genome assembly GCF_018294505.1 of Triticum aestivum. Lineage (NCBI taxonomy): Eukaryota > Viridiplantae > Streptophyta > Magnoliopsida > Poales > Poaceae > Triticum > Triticum aestivum. Next base: position 606,014,432 of record NC_057803.1, read on the forward strand.
AATGGAGGCTGTTTTTGTAGGGTCCGTTGGGTGGACTTGGAATTTGACTATTTCATGCGCTGGTTTAAAAGAGGTGGACTTGGATCTCTTGTCAAGTATCACGTTGTCCCTGTCCATTTTGGAGCGTAGCGTAGTTAATTCCTCGGCCGAAAGGGCTTCGGATAATGCCTCGAGGGCCAATGCGGCTGTTTTGTTTTCGGCACGGAGTGCTGTGTCCGGATCACTAACGAGAGTGATGATTCCGTTGGCCCCGGGCATTTTGAGCTTCATGTACCCATAATGGGGTATGGCTTGGAAGATCGTGAACGCCTCCCGTCCCAAGAGGGCGTGGTATCCACTACTGAACGGGGCCACTTGGAATGTAATTTCTTCGGACCTATAGTTCTCCGGCATGCCGAATACCACATCTAGTGTGATTTTCCCAGCACAGCGTGCTTCCCGACTGGGGATGCTTCCTCTGAAGGTTGTGCTGCTTTGCTCAATGCGGTTCCAGTCTATTTCCATTTTTGAAAGAGTTTCCTCGTAGATGAGGTTTAATCCACTGCCGCCGTCCATGAGTACTTTGGTGAGTCAAAATCCGTACACAATTGGACTGAGGACCAGTGCAGCTGGTGCTCGGACTGTTCGGAATTTAGGTTCGTCACTGGCATTGAAGGTAATAGCCGTGTCGCTCCATGGATTTATTACTATTACATGGTAGATTTTGGCCATGCTGCGGAGTGTTCGCTTGCGCCTATTATTTGATGTGAAGGTCTCAAAGACTGTTAATACCATATTGTTATCCCTGGGATGGTGCTCTGTGGCATCTGGGATGAGCAGATCCTCGCCGCTTTTGGCCACCTGCCGAAGTATCCAACATGCTCTAAGGCTATGTGTTGGTATGGTATCCGCTATACTATGAATTTTGCAGGGCCCGTTGAGCCATCCCTCCAATACGGTTCCACGCCCTGTAGAGGGTTTTGCTTCTTTGTAATTAACTCGGGTGTCTTATGATAGTGCACCCTTTTACTTCGGACTGGGTGTATATTCGGAGCCGGATTATCCCAAAATTTCATTTCGGTTTTCCAGGAACTTTCCATCACACAGTACTTTCGTACTATGGACGCCAAGTCGGCGAAGCATGATATGTCACGACGACTTATGGCGTTAAGGATTCCCTTGTCCATGTAGTTATTGCAGAAAAGTGAGACTGCGTCTTCCTCGCTTTAACCTTGTTTATCACAAGGAGGAATCTGGCCCAATAATGATGTGCTGTTTCATGGGGCTCTTGTCTGATGTGAGAAAGATCATTTATGTCTGGGTGGGTGGGTGGGTTTGAGTCCGAACCCCTACCCGATCTGAGACCCAGGGGCCGAAGGGTTTCCGATCTTGGAAGTTCGGATTCCGAGATGTTGCCCGATGAGTCTGGCCCGCTGCCTGACTCTAGGTTCAGGGCTTGGGTGACGTCCTCCCGTAAACGGGTATCCGGCTCGGAGAGCTCAGGAATCCGGACATAGTTAGTCCTCAAGATAGAGGAAGAATCGCCGCATTGTTCCCCCACCACCGCAACATGATGGGTGTCCGATGGAGAGTTAATCTCCCTTTGATCGGGTTTAAGCCCAATCCGATCATAGTCCATAGCGACTCCCAAGGTGGCGATGCGATCCAAGAGCTCGTTTAGGGAAGAGAGATCCATTGGATCCATCTGCTCGGCGAATTCCGAGCAGACATGGAGGCTGTTTTCGATGACTCGAGAAGTAATCATCGGTGTAGCAGCCGAACAGGCGGTCATGATGAAACTGCCTAGCCGGAGAGTTTGGCCGACGGCCAGGGCTCCTCCGGTGGTAATGTTGTTTTTAACAACGAGATGAGGCATCCTCCCTTGCAGCGACGGCACAAAGGAACTCTCAATGAAAGCACCAATGTCGGTGTCTAAACCGGCGGATCTCGGGTAGGGGTCCCGAACTGTGCGTCTAAGGCGGATGATAACAGGAGGCAGGGGACACGATGTTTTACCCAGGTTCGGGCCCTCTTGATGGAGGTAAAACCCTACGTCCTGCTTGATTTATTCTTGATAATATGAGTAGTACAAGAGTTGATCTACCACGAGATCGGAGAGGCTAAACCCTAGAAGCTAGCCTATGGTATGATTGTATGTTGTCCTATGGACTAAAACCCTCCGGTTTATATAGACATTGGAAGGGGCTAGAGTTACACAAGGTCGGTTACAAAGGAGGAGATATACATATCCGTATTGCCTAGCTTGCCTTCCACGCCAAGTAGAGTCCCATCCGGACACGTGACGAAGTCTTCAATCTTGTATCTTCATAGTCCAACAGTCCGGCCAAAGGATATAGTCCGGCTGTCCGGAGACCCGTAATCCAGGGCTCCCTCAGTCGGTATCCCCATACCTCGTTCAATCTCGTTACCGGAAAGTCTCTTTACTCGTTCCGTAACGCATGATCCCGTGACCAACTCCTTAGTCACATTGAGCTCATTATGATGATGCATTACCGAGTGGGCCCAGAGATACCTCTCCATCATACGGAGTGACAAATTCCAGTCTCGATTCGTGCCAACCCTACATACGCTTTCGGAGATACCTGTAGTGCACCTTTATAGCCACCCAGTTACGGTGTGACATTTGGTACACCCAAAGCATTCCTACGGTATCCGGGAGTTGCACAATCTCATGGTTTAAGGAAATGATACTTGACATTAGAAAAGCTTTAGCAAACGAACTACACGATCTTGTGCTACGCTTAGGATTGGGTCTTGTCCATCACATCATTCTCCTAATGATGTGATCCCGTTATCAATGACATCCAATGTCCATGGTCAGGAAACCATGACCATCTATTGATCAACGAGCTAGTCAACTAGAGGCTTGCTAGGGACATATTACGGTCTATGTATTCACACATGTATTACGGTTTTCAGTTAATACAATTATAGCATGAACAATAGACAATTATCATGAACAAGGAAATACAATAATAACCATTTTATTATTGCCTCTAGGGCATATTTCCAACACTTTGTTATTTGGTTGCAGGGTTGTTTGAGAGAGACCATCTTCATCCTACACCTCCCACGTATTGATAAACCTTAGGTCATCCACTTGAGGGAAATTTGCTACTGTCCTACAAACCTCTGCACTTGGAGGCCCAACAACGTCTACAAGGAGAAGGTTGTGTAGTAGACATCTACTATCATTATTAACTTTGCATCTTTTGGCTTCAATATTATGAATATGTGTATCACTACAATCGAGATTCAACAAAAATAGACCACTCATAAAGGGTGCATGACCATAAAAGATATTACTCATATAAATAGAACAACCATTATTCTCTGATTTAAATGAATAACCGTCTCGCATTAAACAAGATCCAGATATAATGTTCATGCTCAACGCTGGCACCAAATAACAATTATTTAGGTCCAAAACTAATCCCGATGGTAGATGTAGAGGTAGCGTGCCGACGGAGATCACATCGACTTTGGAACCATTTCCAACGCGCATCGTCACCTCATCCTTAGCCAATCTTTGTTTAATCCGTAGCCCCTGTTTTGAGTTGCAAATATGAGCAACAGAACCAGTATCAAATACCCAGGCGCTACTACGAGCATTAGTAAGGCACACATCAATAACATGTATATCAAATATACCTTTCACTTTGCCATCCTTCTTATCCGCCAAATACTTGGGAAAGTTCCGTTTCCAGTGACCAGTCCCTTTGCAGTAGAAGCACTCAGTCTCAGGCTTAGGTTCAGACTTAGGCTTCTTCCCTTGAGCAGCAACTGGCTTGCTGTTCTTCTTGAAGTTCCCCCTCTTCCCTTTGCCCTTTTTCTTGAAACTAGTGGTCTGGTTAACCATCAACACTTCATGCTCCTTCTTGATTTCTACCTCCGCAGTCTTTAGCATTGCGAAGAGCTCAGGAATTGTCTTTTCCATCCCTTGCATATTATATATAGTTCATCATGAAGCCTTTATAGCTTGGTGGCAGTGATTGAAGAACTCTGTCAATGACACTATCATCAGGAAGATTAACTCCCAGCTGAGTCAAGTGGTTGTGGTACTCAGACATTCTGAGTATGTGTTCACTGACAGAACTATTCTCCTCCATTTTGCAGCTATAGAACTTGTTGGAGAGTTCATATCTCTCAACTCGAGCATTTGTTTGAAATATTAACTTCAACTCCTGGAACATCTGATATGATCCATGACGTTCAAAACGTCTTTGAAGTCCCGATTCTAAACTATAAAGCATGTCACACTGAACTATCGAGTAGTCATTAGCTTTGCTCTGCCAGACGTTCATAACATCCAGAGTTGCTCCTGCAGCGGGTCTTGCATCTAGCGGTGCTTCCAGGACGTAATTCTTTTGTGCAGCAATGAGGATAATCCTCAAGTTACGGACCCAGTCCGTGTAGTTGCTAGCATCATCTTTCAACTTAGCTTTCTCTAGGAACGCATTAAAATTCAAGGGAACGGTAGCATGGGCCATTGATCTACAACAACACATACATGCAAATACTATCAGGTACTAAGTTCATGATAAGTTAAAGTTCAATTAATCATATTAATTAAGAACTCCCACTTAGATAGACATCCTTCTAGTCATCTAAATGATCACGTGATCCATATCAACTAAACCATGTCAGATCATCACGTGAGATGGAGTAGTTTTCAATGGTGAACATCACTATGTTGATCATATATACGATATGATTCACGTTCGACCTTTCGGTCTCAGTGTTCCAAGGCCATATCTGCATATGCTAGGCTCGTCAAGTTTAACCCGAGTATTCTGCACATGCAAAACTGGCTTGCACCCATTGTATGTGAACGTAGATCTTATCACACCTGATCATCACGTGGTGTCTCGGCACGACGAACTGTAGCAATGGTGCATACTCAGGGAGAACACTTATACCTTGAAATTTAGTGAGGGATCATCTTATAATGCAACCGCCGTACTAAGAAAAATAAGATGCATAAAGGATAAACATCACATGCAATCAAAATATGTGACATGATATGGCCATCATCATCTTGTGCCTTTGATCTCCATCTCCAAAGCACCGTCATGATCTCCATCATCACCGGCTTGACACCTTGATCTCCATCGTAGCATCGTTGTCGTCTCGCCAACTATTGGTTCTACGACTGTCGCTACTGCTTAGTGATAAAGTAAAGCAATTACATGGCGATTGCATTTCATACAATAAAGTGAGAACTATAAGGCTCCTGCCAGTTGCCGATAACTTTTACAAAAACATGATCATCTCATGCAACAATTTATATCTCATCATGTCTTGACCATATCACATCACAACATGCCCTGCAAAACCAAGTTAGACGTCCTCTACTTTGTTGTTGCAAGTTTTACGTGGCTGCTACGGGCTTCTAACATGAACCGTTCTTACCTACGCATCAAAACCGCAATGATTTTTCGTCAAGTGTGCTGTTTTAACCTTCAACAAGGACCGCCCGTAGTCAAACACGATTCAACTAAAGTTGGAGAAACAGACACCCGCCAGCCACCTGTGTGCGAAGCACGTCGGTAGAACCAGTCTCATGAACACGGTCGTGTAATGTCGGTTCGGGCCGCTTCATCCAATAATGTCGCCGAATCAAAGTAAAACGTTGGTGGTAAGCAGTATGACTATTATCGCCCACAACTCTTTGTGTTATACTCTTGCATATAACATCTACGCATAGACCTAGCTCGGATACCACTGTTGGGGAACGCAATATTTCAAAACATTTCTTACGATCATGCAAGATCTATCTAGGAGATGCATATCAACGAGACAGGAGAGTGTGTCCACGTACCCTCATAGACCGAAAGCGGAAGCGTTTAGTAACGCGGTTGAGGTAGTCGAACGTCTTCACGATCCAACCGATCCAAGTACCGAACGTACGACACCTCCGTGTTCAGCACACGTTCAGCACGATGACGTCCCTCGAGCTCTTGATCCAGTTGAGCATGAGGAAGAGTTCTGTCAGCATGGCGGCGTGTTGAAGGTGATGATGAAGTTACCGGTGCAGGGCTTCGCCTAAGCACTACGATGATATGACCGAGGTGTTAAACTGTGGAGGGGGGCACCGCACACGGCTATGAGATTGTCTGTTGTTCTTTGGGGTGCCCTCCTGCCCATGTATATAAAGGAGTGGGGAGGAGGAGGCTGGCCAAGGGGGGCGCACGCCATAGGGGAGTCCAACTAGGATTCCCAATCCTAGTTGGAGTCCCCTTCCTTTTCCAAGAGGGGGAGAGAGGGAAGGAGGAGGAGAGGGAGAAGGAAAGAGGGGGGCGCCCCCCTCCCTAGTCCAATTCGGACTTGCCATGGGGGCCCTCCCCTTGTGGCCCTTCTCTCGTTTCCACTAAAGCCCATTAAGGCCCAATACTTCCCTGGGGGGTTCCGGTAACCTCCCGGTACTCCGAAAAATACCCAAAACACTTCAGAACCATTCCGGTGTCCGAATATAACCTTCCAATATATCGACCTTTACCTCTTGACGATTTCGAGACTCCTCGTCATGTCCATGATCTCATCCGGGACTCCGAACAAACTTCGGTCATCAAATCACATAACTCATAATATCAATCATCATCGAACGTTAAGCGCGCGGACCCTAGGGGTTCGAGAACTATGTAGACATGACCGAGACACATCTTCGGTCAATAACCAATAGCGGAACCTGGATGCTCATATTGGCTCCTACATATTCTACAAATATCTTTATCGGTCAAACCGCATAACAACATACATTATTCCCTTTGTCATCGGTATGTTACTTACCCGAGATTCGATTGTCGGTATCATCATACCTAATTCAATCTCATTACCGGCAAGTCTCTTTACTCGTTCCGTAATGCATCATCCCACAACTAACTCATTAGTCACATTGCTTGCAAGGCTTATAGTGATGTGCATTACCGAGAGGGCCCAGAGATACCTTTCTAATACATGGAGTGACAAATCCTAATCTCGATCTATGCCAACTTAACAAACACCATCGGAGACACTGTAGAGCATCTTTATAATCACCCAGTTACATTGTGACGTTTGATAGCACACAAAATGTTCCTCCGGTATTCGGGAGTTGCATAATCTCATAGTCAAAGGAACATGCATAAGTCATGAAGAAAGCAATAGCAATAAAACTAAACGATAATTATGTTAAGCTAACGGATGGGTCTTGTCCATCACATCATTCTATAATGATGTGATCCCTTTCATCAAATGACAACACATGTCTATGGTTAGGAAACTTTAACCATCTTTGATTAACGAGCTAGTCAAATAGAGGCATACTAGGGACACTCTGTTTGTCTATGTATTCACACATGTACTAAATTTCCGGTTAATACAATTCTAGCATGAATAATAAACATTTATCATGATATAGGGAAATATAAATAACAACTTTATTATTTTCTCTAGGGCATATTTCCTTCACAGCGACCTATGCAGATCGCTCCGCCTCGGTATTTGATCCCTCATGAACCACAGCTTCGGATCTCTGGAATAAATCCATAGTGGATCAGCTTCTCTAGTGAATCTCGGACACGACCTGACAGAGGAGAGCCCGGTCGAACTCGGCGGCGCAGCAACAGAAAGTCAGATTTCGATGGGTCGTGCAGATGCGCGCGGTGGCGCACGTAACCCTGATCTCTCAATCTCAATCTTGTATCTGTAAACTTGGCTCTGTCGCCCACTTGTTAGATAATAATGAGAAATAAATGAGACACGAGAGACACATATTTAACGTGGAAACCCTTGCGGGAGAAAACCCCGGACGCATGAAGGCGCAATCACTATGATGAAGTAGTAGTATAAGCACGAGACGACAGACCGTCTTAGGTGTGATTAAATGGGGTATTGATACGTCTCCAACGTATCTATAATTTTTGATTGTTCCATGCTGTTATAGTATCAATCTTGGATGTTTTATAATCATTTTATATCATTTTTTGGTACTAACCTATTGACATAGTGCCAAGTGCCAGTTGTTGTTTTCTGCATGTTCTTTTACATCACAGGAAATCAATACCAAACGGAGTCCAAAAGCAACGAAACTTTATTGATATTTTTTATGAACCAGAAGACACCTAATGGGCCAAGGCAGCGCCTGGGGGGGGTGCTCTGAGGGGAGCAAAACCCACTAGGGCACGCCAGGAGGCCCAGGCGCGCCATGGTGGGTTGTGCCCCCAGATCGCCTCTTTGCTCTATAAATACCCCAATATTCCAGAAACCCTAGGGGAGTCAACGAAAATCAATTCCAGTCACCGCAGAGTCCAGAACCACCAGATCCAATCTAGACACCATCACAGAGGGGTTCACCACTTCCATTGGTGCCTCTCCAATGATGCGTGAGTAGTTCTTTGTAGACCTTCGGGTCCATAGTTAGTAGCTAGATGGCTTCCTCTCTCGTTTGATTCTCAATACAATGGTCTCTTGGAGATCCATATGATGTAACACTTTTTGTGGTGTGTTTGTTGGGGTCGGATGAACTTTGAGTTTATGATCAGATCTACCTTTTTACATCCATGTAAGTTATTCGAATTTCTTTGATCTCTTATATGCATGATTGCTTATAGCCTCGTATTTCTTCTTCGATATTTGAGTTTTGTTTGGCCAACTTGATATATTTATCTTGCAATGGGAAGAGATGCTTTGTAGTGGGTTCGATCTTACGGTGCTTGATCCCAATGACAGAATGGGAACCGACACATATGTATCGTTGCTACTAAGGATAAAATGATGGAGTCTATCTCTACATAGATAGATCTTGTCTACATCATGTCATCATTCTTATTGCATTACTCCGTTTCTCCATGAACTTAATATACTAGATGCATGCTGGATAGCGGTCGATGTGTGGAGTAATAGTAGTAGATGCAGGCAGGAGTCAGTCTACTAATCTTGGACGTGATGCCTATATAATGATCATTGCCTGGATATCGTCATGATTATTTGAAGTTATATCAATTGCCCAACAGTAATTTGTTTACCAACCATTTGCTATTTTTCTCGGGAGAAGCCACTAGTGAAGCCTACGGCCCCCGGGTCTCTTTCTCATATTATTTGCCTTTGCGATCTACTTTTCCTTTGCTTTTAATTTTAGATCTATTAAACCAAAAATACAAAAATACCTTGCTGCATTTTTATTTATTTTATTTGTCGTTCGATCTATCAATCTACTACAATTTTATTCACGTCCGTTTGCCCATCTTGTGGCGTTGCTACCTGAAAGGGATTGACAACCCCTTTTACACATCGGGTTGCAAGTATTTGTTATTTGTGTGCAGGGGCTGTTTACGTTGCGTTGCTTGGTTCTCCTACTGGTTCGATAACCTTGGTTTCATATCTAAGGGAAATACCTACCGCTGCTGTGCTGTATCATCCCGTCCTCTTTGGTGAAATACCGACGTAGCTTCAAGCCGCCATCAAAAGGAATTTCTGGCGCCATTGCCGGGGATGATCTTCAACATATACCAGGTTCCTAATTACAAATCTCATCTGCTGGCAATTTATATTATTTTCCATTTGCCTCTCGTTTTCCTCTCCCCACTTCACAAAATTTGCCGTTTTATTCGCCTTTTTCTTGTCGGATCTCTAGTTTGCTTGTGTGACCATGTGTCTTCTATTTTCTTGCATATTTGTTTGCTAAAAGTCTATTGATATGGATCCTCATCCACTAGCTAATGTTTTTAAGGGATCTATTTTTTTGAACCAGTTGCTAGTGATTTGAGTGCACTTGATTATCTCTATGAAGTTTTGCTTACAATTCGTAAATCTGAAAATTGTGATGAAGTGGTAGATGAAGAAATTTATGAAGTGATTCATGATAGCACCTTGAATGGAAAGCATGATTGCAATGATTTTACTATAAATTCTATTAATGTCAATTGTGCTAATAATATGGAAAACCAAGCTTGGGGATGCTAATTTTGATATGTCTGATACTTATTGTAAGGACCATGATTGGGGTGATGATGCTTCTTATGATCTTGAAAATTTATTTATGCCTCATGATGAATATGATATTGATAATATTTTTTGCAATAGTATTGAAAGTGGATCTGGAAGAGTGTAAACTTTAGGTAAAAATAATCCCACGCATTTGGAGAGTGCTCAATCTTATGATTTTTTTGATGAAAGTGGGTTTGGAGTGGTCATGACTTTAGTTGATGTTAATCCCACTATCTTGGAAGATTATAAAACTTTTATGCATGTGGATCATGAGGAGAAAATTTTATATGATAGCTATATTGTTGAATTTGATTATGATCCTACATATAATTATTATGAGGGAGGAAAATATGGTTGTAGAAATTTTAATTTTGCTAAATTACCTCTCTTCATGTTGAGATTGTCTATGTTTTATTCTTCTTCCTTGCATATGCTAGAAATTGCTCGTCTTGATAAATTGTTTGCTTATAAAATGCCTATGCATAGGAAGAGAGTTACATTTACATGTGTTTTTCACATGTTTAATGATGCTCTCTTTGTATTTCAATTATTATCTTTCATGTGAGCATCGTTGAAATCTTATGGCTAGCTAAGGGCGTAAAACTATAGCGCTTGTTGGGAGGCAACCCAATGAATTATTATTTTGCTTTTTGCTTTCTATTCTTGAGTGTTTGCACAATTATGCTACTGTTAGGATTGTGTTTTTTGTTTTAATTAGTGTTTGTGCCAAGTAAAGCCTTTACGATCTTCTTGGGTGATAGTTGTTTGATCTTGCTGAAAAACAGAAACTTTTATGCTTGCGAAAATAATTTTCATTTTTAACTAGAGAGTGATAAAATACCGATTCCTTTTGCAGTAGATTAATATACAAATTTCCCAGGACGCCCTAATTTTTCAGAGTTTTTTGAGTTACACAAGTATTCGAAATATCCAGATTTCTGCAGACTGTTCTGTTTTTGACAAATTCTGTTTTCTTTGCGTTGTGTGCTTGTTTTGATGGCTCTATGGTTTTTTTGATGAGTTTTTGCCATAGAAAAGTTGGAATACAGTAGATATAATCCAAGAACAAAATATACATTTGTTTTCTTATACTAACGGATCTCACGAAGGCTTTTGTTAAGTTTTGTGTGATTGAAGTTTTCAAGTTTTGGGTTATATTACGATGGATGAAGGAATAAGGAGTAAGAAGAGCCTAAGCTTGGGGATGCCCCGGCATCCCAAGCTATTACCCAAAAGAGAGCAAGCAACTAAGCTATGGGATGCCCCCGAGTGGCATCCCCTCTTTCTTCTAACGACCATCGATATTTTACTCGAAGCTATATTTTTATTCGTCACATACTATGTGTTTTGCTTGGAGCGTCTTGTATGATATGAGTCTTTGCTTGTTTATTTTGTGTTTTATGTCTTGATTCCTTGCTGGACGCACCTATTGGAGAGAGCCAAAATTATGTCATGACTTGTTAGAATTGCTCTCTATGCTTCACTTAAATTTTTATGAGCTATGGACTTGCTCTAGTGCTTCAGTTATATCTTTTTGAGCACGGTGTGCTTTAGTATTGTTGAAGAAATGCTCTCTTTCTTCACTTAGATTTATTTGAGAGTTAGTAATTTTTTTAAGAAATTCTCTCTTGCTTCGCTTAAATTAATTTGAGAGAAAGAAATATTATGCTCATGATCTTCACTTATATTTGTTTGAGCTTATCAAAAGAAACGTTTGAAAATTAGTCCCAAAGTGATAGATATCCAAGAAGGATATAATAAAAACTTTCATGAAGATCATTGGACAAAATAAACTTGATTCATATAGTTTTGAGATATGATGATGTGATATGTGAGTCATGTTGATGAGTAATTATGTTTTAGTAAGAATATTGGTGTTAAGGTTTGTGATTCCCTATGCAAGCATGAAAGTCAATAATTATGCAACAAAATTATATCCTACTTGTGTAACATCTCAAATTTTTCAATTTGGAATGCTATACATAGATCATCCATGCATATCATGATTTATTGCATTTCCGTTCCACAATCCTCGAAATCCTAAGCAAATCAAGGACCCACGGAGAGAGTTGGGGATTTTCCGGTTTTCATATTTGATTTTTATCAAATAATGAAACAAGGATTTTGATTTTAATAATTTTTCTCTCCGAGAAATATTTCATATTAAAACAAATGAGTGGAGATAATATGACCTCTCCAAAATAATTGAAATATCGGAGGAAAAATATTAAAATCATTTATTGGGTTTTATTTGGTTTTATTCGGATTTTATTTGCATTAGAAAAATTACACGTTTTCAAAATTGCATTTTAGGGCCAAAAAAATGTTCAACTCGTCCTAAATATTTTATTTAGATGGTGAAAAATTTGTTTTGGCATTTTTTTAGGTTTTTTTAGGATTTTATTTCGGTCGGTGAAGTTTTTTTTTAAAAAGGGTTCCCGCACCGACTGGGCCTAAGGCCCAGCCACACCAGGCCGCCGCCTCCTGCGCGCGCGCGCGCCGCCGCCGCCGCCACTCGGACCGGAGTCCGAGTTGGACTCTGCCTCCGCCGTGCCTTGCCCCCTCCTCCAAGTCGCTGCTCCACCCCCTTTATATATGCCGCCACCCGCCCCCAACACCACACCACCACCGCCGCCGCCCGCGCCACGCCAAGCCGCCGCCGTCGCCGCTTGCCGTAGCCGCCGCTGCCGCCGCTGCCGCCGCTTGCTGTCGCCGCTTGCCGTAGCCGCCGCCGCCACCGCCGCCCCGCAAGCCGCCGCCCTCCGCTGCCTCGCCTCGCCGGACCTCTCGCCGGAGGTAGCCGCCGCGCCCCGCCGCCGGTTTTTTTATAAAGACCGTTCGGTTTTTTAGAAACCCTAGATTCGTTTTTTTTCGGATTCACCGGTTTTTTTCTCGGTTCTTCTAGTTAGCGGACGTTCGTCCGGACGTTCGTTTTAACGAACGGTTCCTCGCCCATTAGTTACAACTAACGAACACTCGTTCGTTAGTCTGTTCGTGAGTTTTCTTTTATCAGATTTATTCCGCGATTTTTCTAATCGCGATTTCTGATCCGATCTTAGATTCTGTTTATCTTTTCGCTCGTTTATCGGAATCAGGCGATTCAAGCGCCTAGAGTTTTGTCTCGAAACCCTCTTTCCGGTTAATCAACTCAAACAAGTTTTTGCTACTGTGAAATTTGACCTAAGTTCAAATTAGTAAATGAAGTGGTTTTCTATCGCCGTTTGACTTTCGTTGCTCCGTTTGATTTGATTCTTTTTGCGTACCGAAATTCTTAAGTTGAACTTTCTGGTCAACCTCTCTTATTTGAGTTTTGCTTGTGCTTCGTTCCTTGTTACTTATGCATGTTATTGTTTGCTTGCGATAGAATTCCCGGAGTGCGAAGCGTGTTACTACGAGTCTCTAGGATTCGCGGATCGTCAGCAAGGCAAGTAACACTTTGATCATATCCCATTATTACCCAGTTTTTATGCATTAGTTCCAATCCTCAAACATTGCATGATTAGGATGTCATTAACTTGTGGGTTGGGAAGTAGTTGCTGAGGTAGAACCTATTGCCCTGTTATATTCAAACCCTTGGGAGTTACTTCTGCGTATTGCTTATATTGCTATGCTATGCTCATAGACGTGGTTTGGGTTTGAGTGAAATTCATGTCAGATGTGAGATTGTTAATTAATGGTTCAACTTAAGGTGGCAACTTAATCAAACAACTCGGTGGATTGAGACACCTGGGGAACCCAGTGTTGTCTGTATTTTTTTGGAAATCCCGGGGTACCCGTGTGATCTTCCTATGGACCGCCATCCAGGCTCAAAGGGAACTGAGATGATTCATGCTAGAAACTTCCGTGTGCAGCCACAAGCTATTATGGGCTCTAGCATAGTTGAGTAAGTTACGTGAAGCTCTTGAAGAGGTAGATCAGCAGGTAGTGGGTTTTGTAGGTTTGGTATGGTCTACCCGGAGTAGAGAGTTAACGTTTCTGAAAGACTGTGTCTCGGTCATCTGTTTCTCAAACACCATGTAGTGCGAGAAATCCAACGGAGGCGGTCGAGTCTTGTGGGGAAAAGTGCGCAAACCTCTGCAGAGTGTACAATCTAATCATGGTTAGCTGTGTCCCCGGTTATGGACAATTCTTGAGTATCTAGTACTTGGGTTATCACATGTATCTCATCATGTTTAATTAATACTGTTGGGTTGTTAATCACTTTAATTGGGATTGAGTTGGGGGTACCTTCTCAATGATGTTTCAACCACCATGATAGTAAAAATTAAAATCTATTCCTTTGTTGTAGGGAAAAATTGGCTTTTCGCAAAACTATAACCATAGAGCTTTCCACTAGCCATATATGCATATAGTGATAGCATTATTTTGTTCTTGCTCTACTGTGTTACTTTGCCAGCATATTCCATGTGCTGACCCATTTTCGGGCTGCAACGTATTATGTTGCAGACTTTTCAGACGAGGAGTAAGGTTCGTTAGGTCGTTGCCGTGCAGCTCAGCTATGCCGTTGGAGTTGATGGGCTCACCTTATCTTCCAAGCCTTCCGCTGTTATCGTATTAGATGGCCTTAAGCCATATTATTGTAATAAGTTCTCTTTGGAGACATTCGATGTAATAAGTGTGTGATTGCTACTCTGTTATAAATCCTCGAGTACCGTGTGTGTCAGCATTACCGATCCAAGGATGACACTGAAGCATAGAGACTTGACCATCTGAGGTCGGGTCGCTACAAGATGGTATCAGAGCACACGCTAAGTGTAGGACACGACCACTAAGATAAACCCTAGGTCACACTTCTCTTCTCATTTCTGACTCCTCTCCATTTTCTACTCTTTAGGATGACGGAGATGAAGAACAAGTTTGCACAACCGGATGAAGACACACCTTTTGGACGCCACTTGAAGGAAGCCACTAGGTACTTGAACATTGGAATACCAAGCTTCACCGAGACGTACAACACCACTTTACCAAAAGAAGAGCGTTGGATGATTCAAGTACAAGTTCTAGGAAGGACGTTCTCGCCAACCTCTAAACCCATAGAATTTTCTTTTGAAGCACCCACCTGGAGTCTAGGCAAGAGCATGGCAGCCCACATTACCATGGGACGCATTGGAGAAGTTTACAACAGGGAGCTTAAGGACACTATTTACCAAATATGTGGGCACCGAGACGAGCAATGGGAAGTAATCAACACCAGGAAGGATAGATCCATTGCAGCTTTCATCCAGGAGTTAAACCAGCACATTCGACCAGATGTGCGCTGACATGAGGGACCTGAAGAAGGCGAAGACTAGGATCATTGAGCTGGAGGAAGAACTCAAGTTTACCCGCGATGGATATGAGGAGGAAATCAAGACCCTACTGGAGAAGAATGACGACCTAGTCAAGAAGATCGGAGTATTCATGGGAGGACCAGCACCGAGAGTAGAAGACAACGATTCCACTTGCCCGGACAACTACATCATCATCGACGACACCGACTCCGACCCTAGTGATGATGACTTTGAAGACGAAGCTGGAGCAGACATCATGGAGTCTTCCACCGATCAAAATTTCTAGATGACCACCAACTATTAGTAGTATTTTCCCCATGTATATAGTAGTAGTGAGCACTTTTGCGATAGTTCTAGACTGTTTGTATGCCCTTGCTTGATTGATTGAGTGAAATGATTGTGTTTGTCTCATGTGCATATGGGTAGTGCTTTCTCATTAGACCTCTTCTATTCTAAATCTCTCCCATCTAAACCCCTCAGATGCCTCCGAGACGTGACCCCGGTTTTGCTTTCCCACCGGAGCTCACCCAGTTGATCCAGCAGCAGAATGCCTTGATGCAATTTCTAGTTCAGAACCAGGGTAACAACAACAACAACAACAACAACAACAACAACAACAACAACAACAACAACAACAACAACAACAACAACCCACCGCCCATGGACAACCTAGCCCGTTTTCTAAGGTTACAACCGCCAGTGTTTTCGAGTAGCACCGAGCCCATAGTTGCGGACGATTGGCTACGCCGTATTGAAAGGGAGTTGAACACCGCAGGTGGCATAGATGCTGAGAGGGTGCGCTTTGCCGCACATCAATTGGATGGACCAGCAGCCTCATGGTGGGAGAATGACATAGCCACTTTTCCTGTAGCCAACGTCACTTGGGACCAGTTTTAGCAAGCTTTCCGCACCGCCCATGTCTCAACTGGAGCTATGCAGATGAAGAAGCGGGAGTTCCGCAACCTACGCCAAGGGAACCGTACTGTGGCTCAGTACGTGGATGAGTTTAGCAAGTTATCACGCTATGCCCCTGATGATGTGGCCACAGATGCCGCAAAGCAGGAGAAGTTTATGGAAGGGCTGAATGATGAGATGAGCATGCAGTTGATGGTAGCAACCTTCAACAACTACCAGGAGTTGGTAGATAAGGCTCTTATGATTGAAGGGAAACAACAACAGATTGAGAGCCGCAAGAGAAAGTATGGACAAGGGAAGTATAACTCAGGAGCTCAGCAGAAGCCTCGCCTAACCCTGAACTCGGGAGGACTTGTTCACAACCATGAAGGTCACAACCACACTGGAGGAGGATCACATAACCACAGTGGTGCTAAGAATGGGAATGGGAACGGAGCTAACAACAATCAGAACCGCTCCAACCCGTCCACTCCCGCCAAAAGAGACTTAAGTCAGGTTACCTGTTTTAAGTGCGGGAAGACAGGGCACTATGCCAATGATTGCCCTGAAGGAAGGAATGGAAATGGAAATGGAAGCGCCGGGAAGAAGCCCAATCCATTCAACAAAGGACAAGTGAACCACGTTAACGTGGAGGAGGTTGAAGAGCAGCCGGACGCGGTAATAGGTAAGTTTTTGGTTAAGTCATTTACCGCTCTTGTTCTTTTCGATACTGGTGCATCACATTCATACATATCAAGGGGGTTCGTGGATAAGTATAAACTACCAACCCAAACCCTTAGGACCCCTCTTTTAGTGAGTTCACCTGGAGCAGAATATATGGCTAGCCGATGGTGTGACCAGATACCCTTAACCATTGGCACACATATGTTTCCGTCCAACCTAATTATCTTGGAGTCGCAAGGATTGGATGTGATATTGGGTATGGACTGGATGTCAAAGTATGGAGGAAGCATTGACTGTGCGAGTAAGTCGATTTATCTCACCACCCCAGAGGGAAAAAGGATTAAGTATGTGTCTAGGCATGTGCCAAAAAGGAGCCAAGTGGATGCCCTTACGGGAGTTGTTCAGGAGGAAGTGCCGGTAGTAAAGGATTACCCGGATGTTTTCCCAGAGGAGTTACCAGGCATGCCACCGGATAGAGACATTGAGTTTTTGATAGAGTTGTTACCAGGAACAGGACCAATATCCAAGAGACCCTATCGGATGCCCGCAAATGATCTGGAAGAAATTAAGAAATAGATCAAGGAGTTATTGGAGAAAGGATACATCCGAAGAAGTTCATCACCTTGGGGAGCCCCAGTACTTTTGGTTGACAAGAAGGATAAATCCCTAAGGATGGTTGTTGATTATCGAGCCTTGAATGAAGTGACGATAAAGAACAAGTACCCACTACCAATAATCAACGATCTGTTTGATCAGTTGCAAGGAGCTAAAGTGTTCTCAAAGATCGATTTACGATCAGGGTATCATCAGTTGAAGATACGAGAGAAGGACATACCAAAGACGTCGTTCACAACGCGATATGGATTATACGAGTACACGGTCATGTCGTTTGGACTGACTAACGCCCCTGCCTATTTCATGAGCATGATGAACAAGATGTTCATGGAGTATTTGGACAAGTTTGTTGTGGTGTTTATTGATGATATCATGATATACTCGAAGAATGAGGAGGAGCACAAAGAGCATTTGCGTTTAGTTTTCGAGAAGTTCAGGGAACACCAATTGTATGCTAAGTTTAGAAAATGCGAGTTTTGACTGAAGGAAGTCGGATTCCTTGGACATGTTATATCAGGAGAAGGTATAGCAGTAGACCCCAGCAAGGTTCAGTCAGTCACTGAATGGTTGGCACCCACCTCAGTTAGCGAGATCCGCAGTTTTCTTGGACTCGCAGGATACTACCGGAGATTCATTGAGAATTTTTCCAAGATTGCAAAACCAATGACTGAACTGTTGAAGAAGGATACCAAGTTTAAATGGACAGAAGATTGTGAAGCAAGTTTCCAGGAGTTGAAGAAACGTTTGACTACAGCCCCAGTGCTAGTACTGCCAGATATACATAAGGAGTTCCAAGTGTATTGCGACGCCTCTCGCTTAGGACTTGGATGTGTGCTTATGCAGGACGGAAGAGTTGTTTTGTATGCCTCACGACAACTAAAACCTCATGAGTTGAATTATGCTACGCATGATTTGGAGCTAGCAGCCGTAGTGCATGCGTTGAAGACTTGGAGACATTACCTTATTGGAAACCATTGTGATGTGTACACGGATCACAAGAGTTTGAAGTACATATTCACCCAGAAGGAGCTGAACCTTAGGCAGAGGAGATGGTTGGAGCTTATAAAGGATTATGACATGAAGCTACACTATCATCCAGGAAAGGCCAATGTCGTAGCAGACGCATTGAGTCGGAAGAGTTATGCTAATATCCTTGAAAGTAAAGGACTGCCGAAGGAATTAGCAAAGGACATCATGGAACTTCGATTAGAGATTGTACCTAGAAGGTTCATTGCCACAATGGAGATTCAGTCGACATTGCTGGACAAGATTCGGGAAGCTCAGAAAGATGATAAACAGATTGCCGAGATAAAGGAGAAGATGGGAAAAGGAAAGGCCAAAGGTTTTCGTGAAGATGAGCACGATACCCTATGGTTTGAGGACCGAGTTTATGTGCCCAACAACCAGGAGATCAGGAAGTTAATACTTCAAGAGGCCCATGAATCACCATACTTGATACACCCCGGAAACACCAAGATGTATTTGGATTTGAAGGAATGTTTCTGGTGGACTGGTATGAAGAAGGATATTGCCGAGTATGTAGCCGTATGTGATGTATGTCAGAGAGTTAAGGCAGAACATCAGAAGCCAGCATGACTGTTATAGCCTATGCCGATACCCGAATGGAAGTGGGATAAACTTGGCATGGACTTTATCACCGGATTACCCAGGACTAAAGCAGGATATGATTCCATATGGGTAGTAGTTGATCGTTTGACCAAAGTAGCTCACTTCATCCCGGTGAAAACCACCTATACAAGTGCAAAGTTGGCCAAGAGCTATATGTCCAGGATCGTATGTCTATATGGAGTTCCGAGAACCATCGTATCAGATCGAGGAACACAGTTTACTTCAAAGTTTTGGCATCAGTTACACCAGACTCTGGGAACGAGATTGGAGTTCAGTACAACATTTCACCCGCAGACAGATGGACAGACTGAGAGAGTCAATCAAATTTTGGAGGACATGTTGAGAGCCTGTGCGCTAGATTATGGATCTAGTTGGGATGACAATTTGCCGTATGCAGAGTTCTCATACAATAATTGCTACCAAGCTAGTTTGAAGATGGCACCGTTTGAAGCCCTGTATGGACGCAGGTGCAGAACACCGTTGATGTGGGATGAGGTAGGAGACCGACAGTTGTTTGGACCAGACTTGATTAAAGAATCTAAGGAGAAGGTAAAATTGATCCGAGACCGACTGAAGATTGCTCAGTCCAGGCAGAAGAGTTATGCAGACTCAAAACGCAAGGAGGTAACCTACGAAATTGGAGACTGAGCATATCTGCGAGTATCGCCCTTGCGAGGAGTGAAACATTTTCGAGTTAAAGGAAAGTTAGCCCCGAGATTTGTAGGACCGTATCGCATTTTGGAACGGATGGGAGAAGTTGCCTACAAGTTGGAGTTACCTGAGGGATTGTCAGGAGTCCACGATGTGTTCCAAGTTTCACAGCTAAAGAAGTGTCATGCCGAGATAGCGGATATACCATTAAGAGATACAGTACCCTTGGAGGCGATTCAGTTGGACAATGATTTGACTTACGAGGAGAAGCCAGTTAAGATTCTTGAGTTTGCCAGCAGAGTCACCCGCAGTAAGGTTATCAAGTTTTGCAAAGTTCAGTGGAGCCACCATACCGAGGATGAAGCTACCTGGGAACGAGAGGACGATCTCCGCAAGGACCACCCATACCTATTTTCTAGCCAACCCGAATCTCAAGGGCGAGATTCATCTTAAGGGGGGTAGGTTTGTAACATCCCAAAATTTCAATTTGGAATGTTATACATAGATCATCCATGCATATCAAGATTTATTGCATTTCCGTTCCGCAATCCTCGAAATGCTAAGAAACTCAAGGACCCACGGAGAGAGTTGGGGATTTTCCGGTTTTCATATTTGATTCTTATCAAATAATGAAACGAGGATTTTGATTTTAATAATTTTTCTCTCCGAGAAATATTTCATATTAAAACAAATGAGTGGAGATAATATGACCTCTCCAAAATAATTGAAATATTGGAGGAAAAATATTAAAATCATTTATTGGATTTTATTTGGTTTTATTCGGATTTTATTTTCATTAGAAAAATTGCACGTTTTCAAAATTGCATTTTAGGGCCAAGAAAATGTTCAACTCGTCCTAAATATTTTATTTAGACGGTGAAAATTTGTTTTGGCATTTTTTAGGTTTTTATTTATTTTTTTCTAGGATTTTATTTCGGTCGGCGAAGTTTTTTTTTTAAAAAAAGGGTTCCCGCGCCGACTGGGCCAAAGGCCCAGTCGCGCCAGGCCGCCGCCGCCTCCTGCGCGCGCGCGCCGCTGCCGCGCCACTCGGACCGGAGTCCCAGTTGGACTCCGCCTCCGCCGCGCCTTGCCCCCTCCTCCAAGTCGCTACCCCACCCCCTTTATATATGCTGCCACCCCGCCCCCAACAGCACACCACCACCGCCATAGGCCGCACCACGCCAAGCCGCCGCCGCCGCTTGCCGTAGCCGCCGCCGCCGCTTGCCATCGTCGCCACCGCCGCCTGCCGCCGCCACCGTTGCAGCTCGCGCCGCCGCCGAGCACCGCCGCCCCGCAAGCCGCCGCCCGCCGCTGCCTCGCCTCGTTGGACCTCTTGCCGGAGGTAGCCGCCGTGCCCCGCTGCCGGTTTTTTTATAAAGACCGTTCGTTTTTTTAGAAACCCTAGATCTGTTTTTTCGGATTCGCCGGTTTTTTTCTCGGTTCTTCTAGTTAGCGGATGTTCGTCTGAACGTTCATTTTAACGAACGGTTCCTCGCCCATTAGTTACAACTAATGAACGCTCATTCGTTAGTCTGTGCATGAGTTTTCTTTTATCGGATTTATTCCGCGATTTTTCTGATCGTGATTTCTGATCCGATCTTAGATTCTGTTTATCTTTTCGCTCGTTTATCGGAATCATGCGATTCAAGCACCTGGAGTTTCGCCCCAAAACCCTCTTTCCGGTAATCAACTCAAACAAGTTTTTGCTATTGTAAAATTTGACCTAAGTTCAAATTAGTAAACGAAGTGGTTTTGTTTTGTCGTTTGACTTTCGTTGCTCCGGTTGATTTGATTCTTTTTGCGTACCGGAGTTCTTAAGTTGAACTTTCTGGTCAACCTCTCTTATTTGAGTTTTGCTTGTGCTTCGTTGCTTGTTACTTATGTATGTTATTGTTTGCTTGCGATAGAATTCCCAGAGTGCGAAGCATGTTACTACGAGTCTCTAGGATTCGCGGATCGTCAGCAAGGCAAGTAACACTTTGATCATATCCCATTATTACCCAGTTTTTATGCATTAGTTCCAATCCTCAAACATTGCATGATTAGGATGTCATTAACTTGTGGGTTGGGAAGTAGTTGCTGAGGTAGAACCTATTGCCCTGTTATATTCAAACCCTTGGGAGTTACTTCTGCGTATTGCTTATATTGCTATGCTATGCTCATAGACGTGGTTTGGGTTTGAGTGAAATTCATGTCAGATGTGAGATTGTTAATTAATTGTTCAACTTAAGGTGGCAACTTAATCAAACAACTGGGTGGATTGAGACACCTGGGGAACCCAGTGTTGTCTGTATTTTTTTTTGGAAATCCCGGGCTACCCGTGTGATCTTCCTATGGACTGCCACCCAGGCTCAAAGGGAACTGGGATGATTCATGCTAGAAACTTCCGTGTGCAGCCACAAGCTATTATGGGCTCTAGCATAGTTGAGTAAGTTACGTGAATCTCTTAAAGAGGTAGATAAGCAGGTAGTGGGTTTTGTAGGTTTGGTATGGTCTACCCGGAGTAGAGAGTTAACGTTTCTGAAAGACTGTGTCTCGATCATCCGTTTCTCAAACACCATGTAGTGCGAGGAAACCAACGGAGGCGGTCGAGTCTTGTGGGGAAAAGTGCGCAAACCTCTACAGAGTGTACAATCTAATCATGGTTAGCCGTGTCCTCGATTATGGACAATTCTTGAGTATCTAGTACTTGGGCTATCACATGTATCTCACCATGTTTAATTAATAATGTTGGGTTGTTAATCACTTTAATTGGGATTGAGTTGGGGGTACCTTCTCAATGATGTTTCAACAACCATGATAGTAAAAATTAAAATCTATTCCTTTGTTGTAGGGAAAAATTGGCTTTTCACAAAACTATAACCATAGAGCTTTCCACCAACCATATATGCATAGAGTGATAGCATTATTTTGTTCTTGCTCTACTGTGTTAATTTGCCATCATATTCCATGTGCTGACCCGTTTTCGGGCTGCAACGTATTATGTTGCAGACTTTTCAGACGAGGAGTAAGGTTCGTTAGGTCATTGCCGTGCAGCTCAGCTATGCTGTTAGAGTTGATGGACTCACCTTATCTTCCAAGCCTTCCGCTGTTATCGTATTAGATGGCCTTAATCCATATTATTGTAATAAGTTCTCTTTGGAGACATTCAATGTAATAAGTGTGCGATTGCTACTCTGTTATAAATCCTCGAGTACTGTGTGTGTCAGCATTACCGATCCAGGGATGACACTGAAGCACAGAGACTTGACCATCTGAGGTCGGGTCGCTACAACTTGTGGTGCATTATTCGGTGTTAATTATGCTTAATGCTCGTTTTTGAGATTATTCGTTCCTTGGTTGGTCGCTTCTCGATCTTTTGCTAGCCTTCATTTTGCACTAAGTATGATCACTACTTGTGCATCCAAAAACCTTTAAACCAATTTTGCCACATGAGTCCACTATATCTACCTATATGCGATATTCTTTTCCCGTTCTAAGCAAATTTGTATGTGCCATCTCTAATTTTCAAAACAAACTTCTCTTTTGTGTGTTCGTACTGCTCGCGAAGCGGTGAGGGGTGGCTAATATTTTCCATGCTAGATGTGTTATTCTCACGATGAGTGTTTATTCACTTGTCATTGCACAACAGTAAGGCAAAGGTATTAGGGATGCCCAGTCCCGAAATGAAAAATGAATTTACTTTATGTTGTCAAATAATAAAGTCCTTGGAAAGTGTTGGTATGGAAGGCACCCGTGGATACGGTTAGCCATGGAAAGTGAAAGTATGGTGGAAAAAGGAATAAACTTTAATTTCTGTTTGGGAACTGTCTATGATATATCTAGCATGGAAAGTGTTGGGAACTCTAAGTCATTTTCGTTGGTGGGAAAGACACACCTCCCAAAATGTTTTTATCTCTAAGTTTTTCGCTTTCAGCTCTGGCACCTCTACAAATCCCTACTTCCCTCTGCAAAGGGCCTTTCTTTTACTTTATGCAATTTTTATTTTTGAATTTGAGTCTCCATATTCTCTTATAAAGCACCAACTAGGAGGCACTATGATCGTACTTGAGTATTGAGCATAGTTAATATGCGAGTGTGTTTCATGAATGAATCAATGATTGAGCATGATGGGCTAGGGATAGCTTATTTTAGCGTTGATATTTTGAAAGACATGGTTGCTTTTAAGTTATCATGTAAAAACTAGACTATTGCTTTGAACAATTTAAAAGTCCAAATTTCCATGCTATAAAGAAAAGAATATGATATGACATGTTAGGCAGCATTCCACATCAAAAATTCTGTTTTTATCACTTACCAACTCGAGGACGAGCAGGAGTTAAGCTTGGGGATGCTGACATGTCTCCAACGTATCTATAATTTTTGATTGTTCCATGCTGTTATATTATCAATCTTGGATGTTTTATAATCATTTTATAGTCATTTTATATCATTTTTGGTACTAACCTATTGACATAGTGCCAAGTGACAGTTGCTGTTTTCTGCATGTTTTTTTACATCGCAGGAAATCAATACCAAACAGAATCCAAATGCAACGAAAATTTACGGAGATTTTTTATGGACCAGAAGACACCTAATGGGCGAAGGCAGCGCCTGGGGGGTGCTCTGAGGGGAGCACAACCCACCAGGGCGCCAGGAGGCCCAAGCGCCCTGGTGGGTTGTGCCCACCTTAGGTGCCCCCCGGACCGCCTCTTTGCTCTATAAATACCCCAATATCCCAGAAACCCTAGGGGAGTCGAAGAAAATCAATTCCAGCCGCCGCAGAGTCCAGAACCACCGGATCCAATCTAGACACCATCACGGAGGGGTTCACCACTTCCATTGGCGCCTCTCCGATGATGCATGAGTACTTCTTTGTAGACCTTCGGGTCCATAGTTAGTAGCTAGATGGCTTCCTCTCTCTCGTTTGATTCTCAATACAATGGTCCCTTGGAGATACATATGATGTAACTCTTTTTGTGGTGTGTTTGTTGGGATCAGATGAACTTTGAGTTTATGATCAGATCTATCTTTTTATATCCATGAAAGTTATTTGAGTTTCTTTGATCTCTTACATGCATGATTGCTTATAGCCTCGTATTTCTTCTCCGATATTTGGGTTTTGTTTGTCCAACTTGATCTATTTATCTTGCAATGGGAAGAGGTGCTTTGTAGTGGGTTCGATCTTACGGTGCTTGATCCCAGTGACAGAAGGGGAACCGACACGTATGTATTGTTGCTACTATGAATAAAACAATGGGGTCTATCTCTACATAGATAGATCTTGTCTACATCATGTCATCGTTCTTATTGCATTACTCTGTTTCTCCATGAACTTAATACACTAGATGCATGCTGGATAGCGGTCGATGTGTGGAGTAATAGTAGTAGATGCAGGCAGGAGTCGTTCTACTAATCTTGGGCGTGATGCCTATATAATGATCATTGCCTGGATATCGTCATGATTATTTGAAGTTCTATCAATTGCCCAACAGTAATTTGTTTATCCACCGTTTGCTATTTTTCTCGAGAGAAGCCACTAGTGAAACTACGGCCCCCGGGTCTCTTTCTCATATTATTTGCGTTTGTGATCTAGTTTTCTTTGCTTTTATTTTCAGATCTATTAAACCAAAAATACCTTGCTGCGTTTTTATTTATTTTATTTGGCGTTCGATCTATCAATATACTACAATTTTATTCACGTCCGCTTGCCCATCTTGGGTCGCCGCTACCCGAAAGGGATTGACAACCCCTTTTACATGTCGGGTTGTGAGTATTTGTTATTTGTGTGCAGGGGCTGTTTATGTATTTTTGCTTGGTTCTCCTACCAGTTCGATAACCTTGGTTTCTTATCTGAGGGAAATACCTACCGCTGCTGTGCTGCATCATCCCTTCCTCTTTGGGGAAATACCGATGTAGCTTCAAGCCGATATCAAAAGGATATATGAGGGCAATACATGAGATTCCTTGGAGGACAAGTAAATGAGCTGTACTCATATGCATCAACGTCAATGCAACGCCCACACTGGTTGTACTACGTCTAGTCCAACACGGTACTAGAATTTGGATCACAATTTAACACAAAGTGTGTTGCCTAGGAGAGCAGTGAAGGACTCCCAAGTCATTCATGTCGATTTCTTATGCACCAACTATAACGAAACGCTCTCAGAACCGAAGAAATTAAGGATTGCTATGGGTACCTAGTATGATACATGCATGGTGAAAATCTGGAAGTACTGCTCACAGAGAATCTTCTAGAGTTGCGAGGTTTCTCTAGTGAAACTCACAAATTCAATGAAGGGTGGATATTGACCGAGAGTGGCTCCGTCTGCACGTCGAGCGCCTTGAGAATGGAGGCGGATTGGGTTCCCACGATGTTGTCTTATTTGGCAGCACGATGGATTCCATCGGTTTTCATCCTATCGAGGTAGGTGCGAAGTTCCGATCGATGGCCGCAACAAGAGCTTCAGGGGCTTATTTCCGGAGAGGAGCATCAAACGCTGGCGGCGGCGGAAGGGCCGTGATTGGTCTCTAATACCATGATGTTAGGATCTACTTCGCTCTATGGATTTCACTCGCTCAAGTATAGTTGCTGGTCTCTTTCTCGGATACAAGATTGCGAGAAAAAGTAAAAGTGAAAATGTAAACATCATCGAGCTGTTGCCGTGATCCACCGGATGCCTTCCTTCCCCTTGGACCTCTTCTTAAGTAGCATTGATCCATCTGGGGCCCATGTACTTGTGATTTGGATGCACGATCCAAGCTGGATGCTAGATGGCGTGACCCTCTCCTTGATTGGTCCATGCGGTCCATGTGGCTACCATGGCAACGTTTCCTTGGGTCAGCTGTTTTGCTGCCGTGACAATGTTTTTGGCTGAAGTTGCAACGTTGTCAACCGGGGCGTGACAGTGTTGTTCCCTACACTCAAGTCTTATTTTAGATGAAAATGGAGACCTCTCCCCGGTTCCATTATGCGAATGAAACCATGCACCATCCTTGTTCATACAACAGCTCACTAAGAGGAGCAGTTCAGGAAGGAAAATAAAACACTAAAGAAAATCGAAACTAAGTTCATCTCATTTTTTGGCGCGCGGGCCTGAATCAAGAGCGAGATGTGCTTGGACAAATATTTTCGAAGCTGGCTCCACTGCCATCTCACTGGATTTCCTAAACTTGAACGGCGGCGCTGCTGTAGCTTGAGGTGACCAGCAGATAGCTAGGGTCAAAACCGGGCTGCTTACCACACCTTTGTTCCTTGGATCATTCTTATTCATCGGGGATTGGAAGTTCCGGCCATCCTCCGAGATATTGAGTTTGTTCCAGTGGTCCACCACTCCATCTCCGGTGATATTTTTCAATGTCTGCCAGCCATTACCCACATCAGTTGCTGGGAGAAGGCTGCTAACACTGTCAGGAATTCCTCCAATCTTGCCTTGCCACTCTCGGGACACAGGATCGCCCAGAATTTGAGTGTTCTGAGGATCAGCCTCCATACCTGGGTAATAGCAGTCCAAATGGTTTTGTTAAAAATTCAGAGACAGGATCACCCATAATTTGAGAGTTCTGAGGATCAGCCTCCATATATGAGTAATAGAAGTCCAAATGGTGTTGTTAAAAATCATAGAGTCCCTATATTTCCACAAACACCATAGGACTGCAAAACTAGTGGTATTTAAAGCCGAATTCTTCTTATTAGAGATCCAAAATCTAGCAACAGATTCAAAGTCTGCTCCTCTATGGATCTTAAAATGACTACCCATGAAAGACCAGACATTTTTTGCTACAGTGTAGTCAAAAAACAAATGGAAATTAGTCAT
Organism: Triticum aestivum; assembly: GCF_018294505.1. Taxonomy (NCBI): domain Eukaryota; kingdom Viridiplantae; phylum Streptophyta; class Magnoliopsida; order Poales; family Poaceae; genus Triticum; species Triticum aestivum. Next base: position 606,041,937 of record NC_057803.1, read on the forward strand.
CAGAGCAAAAGACACAGTCAAGAGGCTTTATAATGTGTCTTTTCTTCAGATTATCTCTAGTCATCAACTTGTCAGCAGAGAACAACCATAAAAATAGTTGAATTTTTGGGGGTACATAGAGTTTCCACACAGAATGGATGAAAACTGGTTGCACCCCTCTAAAATTAATCACATGATAGAACGAGCTGGAGGAGTAGACCCCTTTATTCTCCAACTGCCAAATCAAAGATTCTGTGTGATCATTGAGAGAAAAACTCCCAACAACCTCTACTAGCTGGTACCATTGATCCATGAGCTTGCTATCAAAATTCCTCCTAAAAGTCAGTTTGAGGGTCTCTCCATCCCACACCTCTTTGATGCTTTTAGTTTGCTCATTGTAAATAGTATAGATAGACTAGAACTGAATAGCTAGTGGGAATGTTCCAAACCAGGTGTCTTCCCAGAATCTAATCTTTTCTCCACTCCCAACTTTCCATTTATATCCAAACTTGAGGGTTTGGATAATAGATTGGAACCCTTTCCAGTATTTGGAGGAGTTTGGGTTGAGGTTGACAGCAAAAAGATTGGGTTTCCCCATCATATATTTGTGTTCTATTATAGATTTCCAAGGTTTAGTCCCTTCCTCATAGTACCTCTTGACCCAAGATCGTAACAAACACATATTTACATCCTAGAGGTTTGGGATTCCTAGACCTCCAAATTCCTTTTTCATACATACTTTTTTCCACCTAGCTAGATAAAGTTTTCTGTGCCCTTCAAAATCATTCCATAGGCAGTTAGCCATTTGGGAGTTGATCAAGTCAATGGCCCATTTAGGAAATTTAAAGGAGAGCAAATAAATTGGGATACTAGCTAAGCATGCTTGGATGAGGATCAATCTGCCTTTGTAGGAGAGTAGCTTCCCTCTCCAACTAGCAATTCTCTTCATGATTTTGTTTATAAGAGGTTGTATATATTCCCTTCTAAGATTTTCATAGTGGAGAGGGGTTCCCAGATATTTAATGGGGAAGGCACCTTTAGTGCATCCCAACACTTCTATGAAGCTAGCAACCTCTCCCTGATTTATGTTAATGGGGATAGACTCACTCTTGTTATAGTTAATCCTCATCCTAGACACCTGCTCAAAGCAGTTTAGGACCAACTTAAGGTTAGCAACATGTTCTATATTTTTATCTAGAAACAATATAGTGTCATCTGCATATTGGAGGCAAATGATTCCTCTAGGGCTGATTTCAGGGCAGAGCCCCTCAACCATTTCATGGTTTGCAGCTTTTATCAACATTCTAGTAAGGGCATCTACTACTAGGTTAAACAATAGTGGGGATATTGGGTGTCCTTGTCCGAGGCCTTTTCCCAGTGAGAAAGAAATCACTCTCACTATTTTTTATCTTGACACCAACTAACTCCCCATGAGTAATTTATCTGATCCAGTGGGTCCATTCCCCCCCCCCCCCAAATCCTCTAAATCCGAGGTGTTCTCTAAGAAATTATAGGTTAACCTTGTCAAAGGCCTTCTCATAATCTAATTTAAGGACCAAGCCCTGTCTCTTGCTAGAATCAATAGAGTGCAGCACCTCATGGGCAGTGACTACACTTTCAAGGATATATCCGCCCTTTAGGAAAGCAGATTGGTTACTAGCCACAAGCCTTTGCAAGATTTTGGATAATCTATTATTAAGAAATTTAGTGAAAATCTTAAAACTACAGTTTAATAGGCTGGTAGGTCTAAAATTCTTCATAGAAGATGCATCTGCCTCTTTTGGGATCAAAGTCAACATGACAAAGTTTAACCTCTAGATGGCAAAATCTCCATTATGGAAATTTGCAAACATATCCATCATGTCTTTTTTCACTAGATCACAAACATGCTAATAAAAAAAGAAAGGGAATCCATCTAGGACTGGTGCTCCATCAGAATAAGAATCAAAGACAGCTTTCTTGACATCTTCTTCAGAGAAAGGGGCTTCTAATACCCCATTCTCTTCAGGAGTTACCTTTTCCTCATCGGAAAAAAATTAGGATTCATTCTAAAGCCATTTCTATCCTCTTTTTTGAACAGATTGGTCGCTAGCTATCTCTAACATCTCTTTACTATCAGTGACAGGACCCTTTGGGCCATCTAGAGAGTGAATGCCGGTTTTTCTCCTTCTGTGATTAGCCACTGCATTAAAATAAGCAGTGTTCCTGTCCCCCTCCTTAATTTCTCTATCCTTGGACCTTTGCCTTGCATTGACTTCCTCTTGCAACCAAATTTTTTGAAGTTCAGAATGGACAAATTTGACCCTAGAGAATTCAGTTTCAGAGAGGGTGAAGGTTTCAGATTTAATATCTAGCTTATCATACTCCTCCAAAAGGATTTTTTTGTATCTCCTAAGTTAGGTCTCCTCATTGGAGCTCCATCCTTTAGTGACTTTTCTGAGCTTCCTAATTTTCACTTGCCAGCTCTCTATGTGAGAGGAATCCTGGGTAGCTTCACTCCATATTTTTAGTCACTAAATTAGAGAAGTCTTCTCTCAGGAGCCACCATTTCTCCATTTTGTAGCTGCTACTTCTAGGGGTTTGGTTTAGACCCGATTCCCAGATCATAGGAACATGGTCACTTCCACATCTAGGCAGAGGTCTACAAGCTGCTAGAGGGAAGATTTTGTCCATATCAGTATTGCAAAACAAGCTATCTATAGTGGACATAATTAAATCAACCTGGTTGTTAGCCCATGTGAATTTCCTACTAGATAATTTGATCTCTAGCAAACTCCAGATCTCAATCCAAGCATTAAAACTATCACTCCACTTGTGATCAATATTACTAGTACTCTTATCTTTTGCATATCTCACCAAATTAAAATCTCCCCCTATCAGGGTGGGAAGAGGGTTTTCCATAAACAAGAAATGAAGCTCAGAGATGAAACTTTCCTTTTCCTCCTCATAAGGATATCCGTAGACAATAATAACCCTAAAGGGTGTCTCACCATCTCTCATTTTCATGACACAACTAAGTGAGGACTCTAGGCATGACCAAGAGAGGACCTAAAAAATGTCCACATCTACTCCCATCAGGATGCCTCTAGCAGAGCCCTGGGCTGACATGTGCTGCCAGGAGAACACTTATTAGAGATTTCAAAAAGGAGTTAGCAAATTTCTCTTTTTAGTCTCTTGGAAGCCAACAATAGAAGCATGTGTTTTGGCCATGGTATCAATGATCAGAGACTTTCTACCAGGGGCAGCAATCCGTCTAACATTCCAGAACAGGGCATTCATGTTAATAGCCTAGTTCTAGGGTGCTTGCCCCTTTTGTTTCTGTAGACCAGATACCAAAGTTCACTAGAGCTAGCCTCTGAAGTATTACTAATGTTATCTCTAATAGGAGTAATGAAATTTGCCTCAAAACCCACAGTTCTGCCAGAAATCAGAGTGTCAGCTGCAGTAGTATTACTCACTAGTAGAAAAGTGGGCAAAGGTCCAGGCCGGGTCAGCCCATTAGTCCCGGTTCAGTCCAGAACCGGGACCAATGGGGGCATTGGTCCCGGTTCATGATCCCAGGGGGCCGGCCGGGCCACATGGGCCATTGGTCCCGGTTCGTCTGGACCTTTTGGTCCTGGTTGGTGGGACGAACCGGGACCAATGGGCCTTGCTCCTGGCCCACCACCATTGGTCCCGGTTGGTGGCTTGAACCAGGACCAAAGGCTCCCCTTTAGTCCCGGTTCATGCCACCAACTGGGACCAATGAGGTGCCTATATATACCCCCTCGCGTAAGAGCAGAGCACACTGCTCTGTTTTTTCTGGCCGAGGGGGAGAGGGCTTGGTGGTGCTCTAGCTCACCTCCTATGCACACAAGGTGTTCGATGGAATGCCCAAGCCACCCTACTTAAGCTTTCTCCTCTCCAATCTCGACCTCCAAGCTCCATTTTCCTCAATATTTGTCTAGGTTTAGCGGTCCATCATGCCCCGTCCCCGTCTTCACCATTGTTGATCACCCGTGCCGAGCTCATCGCCGTCACCACCGTGGTGAGCCTCTTGTTCTTATCTTCTTTCTGAAAGGAAAAAATATTCTTACTTGTATGTTTACATAGATACTTGTATTATTTTCTTACTTTTATTATTTCATCTTATATAGTGCGATGGTTTTGGTATCCGCCCCCGTCGGCCCTCGTCCTGTCTATGATTCGAATGTGGTATATATATTATCTTTATAACTATTGGTTCATTTATTGTTTATGAAAATTATGCCGACCAACGTGACATATATTTTATTTATCTAGGATGTATGTGAACCGGAAATTCCAACCGACCCTATTGTCGAGAGTTTAAATTTAGTTGAAGAAGAAAACAATTTCTTGAAGGAAAAAATAAAAAAAAAATTGAGGAGCAGAAGATGATATTGGAGTTGCATGTTGCGGATGTCGTCGATGATCACAAGATCAAGATGGATGCAATGCGCTTGAAGATGAGAAAGATTAGAAAATATGCCATTCATACCGAGGCTTGGTATCATTATGCCGTTGGATCAATTGTTACCTTGGTTGCGATTATGATCGCATTTGTTTTCGCATTGAAATGTTTTACATAGTTTCAATGTATGGTTTAATTAATTAGATGCTCTGGAGAGCTATATGTTGTTAGATGAGAACTATGTATGTACTTTGGTTTTAATGTGATGCTGAACTTATATTAATTTGGACACTTAATTATATATAATGCACGCAGATGAACCGGCAATGGATGTACGGTGATAGACACACCTCCGAGTACATTAAGGGCGTGCATGAGTTTCTCGATGCGGCTGAGGCAAACAAGCAGAATGGTTTTATGTGTTGTCCATGCACTGAATGTGGGAATACGATGTCTTACTCTAACCAGAAAATCCTTCACTCCCACCTGCTTTACAAGGGTTTCATGCCACACTATAATGTTTGGACGAGGCACAGAGAAATAGAGGTTATGATGGAAGATGGCGAAGAAGAAGAGTACGATGACAACTATGTGCCCCCTGAATACGGTGATGCTGCAACGGGGGGAGCTGGTGAAGATCAAGAGGAACCAGACGATGTGCCCAATGATGCTACAACGGGTGAACCTGCTGAAGATCAAGAGGAACCAGACGATGTGCCCGATGATGATGATCTCCGCCGGGTCATTGTCGATGCAAGGACGCAATGCGAAAGTCAAAAGGAGAAGCTGAAGTTTGATCGCATGTTAGAGGATCACAAAAAAGGGTTGTACCCCAATTGCGAAGATGGCAACACAAAGCTCGGTACCATACTGGAATTGCTGCAGTGGAAGGCAGAGAATGCTGTGCGTGACAAAGGATTTGAGAAACTACTGAAAATATTGAAGAAGAAGCTTCCAAAGGATAACGAATTGGCTGCCAGTACATACGCAGCAAAGAAGGTCGTATGCCCTCTAGGATTGGAGGTGGAGAAGATACATGCATGCCCTAATGACTGCATCCTCTACCGCGGTGCATACAAGGATCTGAACGCATGCCCGGTATGCGGTGCATTGCGGTATAAGATCAGACGAGATGACCCTGGCGATGTTGATGGTGAGCCCCCCAGGAAGAGGGTTCCTGCGAAGGTGATGTGGTATGCTCCTATAATACCACGGTTGAAACGTCTGTTCAGAAACGGAGAGCATGCCAAGTTGTTGCGATGGCACAGTGAGGACCGTAAGAAAGACGGGAAGTTGAGAGCACCCGCTGACGGGTCACCATGGAGAAAAATTGAGAGAAAGTACTGGGATGAGTTTGCAAAGGACCCAAGGAACGTATGGTTTGCTTTAAGCGCGGATGGCATTAATCCTTTCGGGGAGCAGAGTAGCAATCACAGCACCTGGCCCATGACCCTATGTATGTATAACCTTCCTCCTTGGATGTGCATGAAGCGGAAGTTCATTATGATGCCAGTTCTCATCCAAGGCCCTAAGCAACCTTGCAACGACATTGATGTGTACCTAAGGCCATTAGTTGAAGAACTTTTACACTGTGGAATGGAAACGGTGTACGTACGTGGGATGAGCACAGATAGGAGGAATTTAACCTAAAGGCGTTGCTGCTCGTGACCATCAACGATTGGCCCGCCCTCAGTAACCTTTCAGGACAGACAAACAAATGATACCACGCATGCACACACTGTTTAGATGACACTGAAAGTATATACCTAGACAAATGCAGGAAGAATGTGTACCTGGGCCATCGTCGATTTCTTCCGACCAACCATCAATGTCGAAAGAAAGGCAAGCATTTCAAAGGCGAGGCAGATCACTGGAAGAAGCCTGCCATGCGTACCGGTGATCACGTACTTGCTATGGTCAATGATTTACACGTAATCTTTGGAAAGGGTCCTGGTGCACTAGCTGTTCCAAATGACGCTGAGGGACACACACCCATGTGGAAGAAGAAATCTATATTTTGGGACCTACCCTACTGGAAAGACCTAGAGGTCCGCTCTTCAATCGACGTGATGCACGTGACGAAGAACCTTTGCGTGAACCTGCTAGGCTTCTTGGGCATGTATGGAAAGACAAAAGATACACCTGAGGCACGGGAGGACCTGCAACATTTGCACGAAAAAGACGGCATGCCTCCGAAGCAGTATGAAGGTCCTGCCAGCTACGCTCTTACGAAAGAAGAGAAAGAAATCTTCTTTGAATGCCTGCTTATTATGAAGGTCCCGACTAGCTTCTCGTCGAATATAAAGGGAATAATAAATATGCCAGAGAAAAATTTCCAGAACCTAAAGTCTCATGACTGCCACGTGATTATGACGCAACTTCTTCCGGTTGCATTGAGGGGGCTTCTACCGAAAAACGTCCGATTAGCCATTGTGAAGCTATGTGCATTCCTCAATGCAATCTCTCAGAAGGTGATCGATCCAGAAATCGTACCAAGGCTAAGGAGTGATGTGGCGCAATGTCTTGTTAGTTTCGAGCTGGTGTTCCCACCATCCTTCTTCAATATCATGACGCACGTCCTAGTTCATCTAGTCGACGAGATTGTCATTCTAGGGCCCGTATTGCTACACAATATGTTCCCCTTTGAGAGGTTCATGGGAGTCCTAAAGAAATATGTCCGTAACCGCGCTAGGCCAGAAGGAAGCATCTCCATGGGCCATCAAACAGAGGATGTTATCGGGTTTCGTGTTGACTTCATTCCTGGCCTTAAGAAGATAGGTCTCCCTAAATCGCGGTATGAGGGGAGACTGACTGGAAAAGGCACTCTTGGAAGTGACTCAATAATATGCAGGGATGGATATTCTTGGTCTCAAGCACACTACACAGTTCTACAGAACTCTACCTTGGTGACCCCGTATGTCGATGAACACAAGAACAGTCTGCGCTCCAAACACCCGGAGCAGTGCGATGACTGGATTACATGTGAACACATTAGGACTTTCAGCAGTTGGTTGGAAACATGTCTCAGAGGTGACAACACTATTTGTGATGAGCTGTACTTGTTGTCCAGGGGACCATCTTTGACTGTATTGACTTACAAAGGATACGAGATAAATGGGAATACATTTTACACGATCGCCCAAGATCAAAAGAGCACCAACCAAAACAGTGGTGTCCGCATTGGTGCAGCAACAAAGAGCGGAAAGGACACATATTATGGTTACATAGTGGACATATGGGAACTTGACTACACACATGATTTTAAGGTCCCTTTGTTTAAGTGCAAATGGGTCAATCTGTTAGGAGGCGGGGTACAGGTAGACCCACAGTACGGAATGACAACAGTGGATCTGAAAAATCTTGGGTACACTGACGAACCGTTCGTCCTAGCCAATGATGTGGCACAGGTTATCTATGTGAAGGACATGTCTACCAAACCGAAAAAAAGAAAAGATAAGGAAGCGAATACATCATACGATGAGCCAAAGCGCCACATAGTTCTTTCAGGAAAAAGGGACATCCTGGGAGTGGAGGGCAAGACAGACATGTCTGAAGATTATGAAAAGTTTCATGAAATTCCTCCCTTCAATGTCAAGGCTGACCCAAGCATCCTGATAAACGATGAAGATTATCCATGGTTACGGTGCAATAAGCAAATGACACAAGCGAAGAAAAAGTGAAGACTTTCTCCCGCAACTATTATGATGATACCATGCCAACTTTGTAACACACGAGTATGCTATGCCAACTTTTTCAGAGTTCATTTGAAAACTATGAATTTAGGTCGAATTTTCTCTATAGGTGCATCTATGTTCATTTTTTTATTAAAGTTAATCACAAACTTGTGATTCACACAAATTTCAAAGAATTCAAATTTTAACTATTCAAATTTGAAAACTAATGGCACTAACAGAAAGTTTATAATTTTTCTAAAACTAATGGCACTAACAGAAAGTTTATAACTTTGCCGACCTAAAAGCAAAAAGAATTAAAAAATAAAGCAAAAAACAAAAGAAAATAAATAATACAGAAAACAAAACAAAAAACTGGAAACAAATAAAAATAGCAACAATAAGTATTTTGTTGTAAGTAGAAACAAAATAAAATAAATAAAGCAACAAAGAAAACTAAAAAAGTGTTTTCAAATTTGAAAACTAATGGCACTAACAGAAAGTTTATAATTTTTCTAAAACTAAAAGCAAAAAGAATTAAAAAATGAAGCAAAAAAAAAGAAAATAAGTAATGCAGAAAACAAAACAAAAAAACTGGAAAAAAATAGGGCTCGCCCCTGGCCCATGACCATCAGTCCCGGTTTGTGCCACAAACCGGGACTAAAGGGTTGGTCCTCGTTGCGCTCAGAGTTTAGTCCCACCTCGCCAACCGAAGGGTGCCCACACCGGTTTATAAGCCCGTCCCTCTCTGCCTTGTTGAGCTCCTCTCAAAGTGAAAATAGATACCCCTACACAGGGAATTTGACCTAAATTCATAATGAATTTCTCTGAAATTCATAGAAATTGATTATGAATTTAGGTTGAATTTTCTCTATAGGTGCATCTATGTTCATTTTTTAGTAAAGTTAATCACAAACTTGTGATTCACACAAATTTTAAAAAATTCAAATTTAAACTACTCAAATTTTAGAACTAATGGCACTAACAGAAAGTTTATAATTTTTGTGACCTAAAAGAAAAAAGAAATCACTAAAAAACTATAAGTATTTAGTTCTAAGTAGAAATGAAAAAAAAATAGCAAAAAAGAAAAAAATGCCTATAATATTTGTTATGACTAACTAAAATTACCAAATTGAGTATAATGATAAAACACTGTAATATTAAATAGCAGGAAAAAGAATGACTCAAAAATCAATTTTTATAGTAAAGTTATTCATAAACTAGTGATTCACACAAATTTTTAAAAAATTCAAATTTAAACTATTCAAATTTTAAAACTAATGGCACTAACAAAAAGTTTATAATTTTTCTGACCTAAAAGAAAAAAGAAATCACTAAAAAACTATAAGTATTTAGTTCTAAGTAGAAATGAAAAAATAAATAGCAAAAAAGAAAAAATGCCTATAATATTTGTTATGACTAACTAAAATTACCAAATTGAGTATAATGATAAAACACAGTAATATTAAATAGCAGCAAAAAGAATGACTCAAAAATCAATTTTTATAGTAAAGTTATTCATAAACTAGTGATTCACACAAATTTGTAAAAATTCAAATTTAAACTATTCAAATTTTAAAACTAATGGCACTAACAAAAAGTTTATAATTTTTGTGACCTAAAAGACAAAAGAAATCACTAAAAAACTATAAGTATTTAGCTCTAAGTAGAAACGACAAAATAAATAGCAAAAAAATGCCACCTACTGGGCCAGCACGGCCTGAATACGACTAGAAACCCAACCATGGGCCAGGATTCAGGCCCGCAGCAGGCCCAGTAGGCCCACATGCATTGCAGTGTTCCATTAGGCCCGTAAGCCTGCAGTTCAGAGGAGTTCGAAAGGGAACACAGAGCAGGGCTTATAAACAGGTGCGGGAGCTCTTCAGCTAGCGAGGTGGGACTAAAAGTCCCACTGCACCGCACCGCGGCGCAGGCCATTGGTCCTGGTTAGACGTGCGAACGGGGACCATAGGGGGGCATTCGTACCGGTTCGTGGCACAAACCGGTACGAACGCCTACCTATGGTCCCGGTTCGTGCGATGAACTCGGACCAATGGCTTCTGCTTCCCGCCCTTTGGGCTGCCGAAATGAGACCTTTGGTCCCGGTTGGTAGCACGAACCGGGACCATAGGTGGCATTGGTACCGGTTCGTGCCACGAACCGAGACCAATGCTTCATGTATATATACCCACCACTTAGCGGTTTCAGTTTACATTGCCCATTTCCCCTCGACGCCGCCGAGCTCATCGCCGCCAGGCTGCCTCGCCGTCGCCGCCCACGCCGTTGCCCCTGCCCCGCCCCCGAGCCCATGCCGACGCCGTCCTCCGCCCACGCCGTTGCCGTCCACCGCCCCCAAGCGTGCCCTGCCGCACCCCCTGCGCCCCCGAGCCCGCCCGCCACCCCCGAGCGCGCCCTGCCTCGCTGTCGTCGCGGAGCGCACCCCGCCGTCGCCCTCGCCGACCCCGAGCCCGTCCTCGTCGCCCCCAACGCCGGCCGCCCGCGTCTCCTCCCCGATCCTGCCGGGAGAGGTAGCTACCGCCCCATCCTCCCCCATTCCTTCCTTCCCCTTGCAAAATATTGATATGATGAATTTGATATGATGAATGAGGGGGGTCATGTGTATGTATGTATGTATATGTAAATTTTGATATTTTTTGTTCATATATAATGTAGATGTCTATGTATGTATGGAATGATATCGATGGATGTATGTATATAGAACATTCATAGAAAATATGATGAATCTGATATGACCAATGTCCCCCTCCGGTTCACTCGAGAACACTCTCCCTCGGAGAAAAAAAATGTTATCAGGGAGAAAAAAAGTTCTAGGATCATCAAGGGGTCGAGAGTCGCCGAGGGGTCGAGGGTCGAGAGGGGGTCGAGGGTCGCCGAGGGGTCGAGGGTCGACAGGGGGTCGACGGTCGCCGAGGGGTCGAGGGTCGAGAGGGGGTCTAGGGTCGCCGAGGGGTCGAGGGTCGTCGAACATGAGAGGAAGAAGAGGATAAAAAAAGAAGAGGAAGAATAAAAAAGAGAGGAGAAGAAAGAATAGAGGAGTTCTTCTCCTCTTTTTTTTCTTCTTCTTCTTCTTCCTCTTTTTTTATCGGGAACGAGGGTCGTCGAGGGTCGCCGAGCGGTAGAGGAAACCCTAAATAGCAAGTATCGTTGGTGTGAGATACATGTGGCCATCGGTGTCGGACACTACATCCACATCCCACAAGCCACACGTATAAATGTTCTCTGTGTGTATATATATATGTTCATGTATATATGCAAAAGATAGATTACCGGGGAGGGGGTATAACGACCCCCCTCGTGTTGAAGTTATCGGGAGGGGGTATATCGACCACCCCACGTGTCGAAGAAAAAAAAGAAGAAAAAAAAGAGGAGAAGAAGAAAGGAATAAAGGAGAAGAAGAAAAAATAGGGGGGGGGGTCGATATACCCCCCCGATAACTTCAACACATGGGAGGGGGGTCGATATACCCCCTCCCCGATAATATTATTTTCCCATGTACGTATGTCGTGGTTGTCGATATACCCCAAACCCTTGAAGCATTGTCGAGGCCACCCCAAACCCTAAAGAAGCAGCGTCGAGGCCACTAATTAATATTAGTTCTACGTTTGCCACTAATATATCCATCTGTCATGTTTGAATAATAATTGTCATGTTGTAAATATTTGTAGAAACTATGGACACCGCCCGAGACGAAGTACAAGAAAAGTTGTTGGGGGACATAATCGCACGAGGAAGTGATGTCGTCTGCTCGTTGTTTCTCAATGACACCGATGGTCTGGAAGCAGCTGGCTATGATTATGATGGCGCCGGTGACCCAATGCCAGTGCAAGAAGGAGACCGTGAGGACGGCTCCGGTGACCCAATGCCGGTGCAAGAAGGACACCGTGATGACGGCTCCGGTGACTGAACCGAGTCCGGCCAGGTATATATATTAGTTAAGCCTGTGCTGACTAGCTAATTGATGAATTCATTGTTTTGGTATGTACACATATTAATTAAGTCTTTGTTCTTTTTTCTAGCCCTCCGGATTGAGCACAATTTCGGTAAAGAGACGAGGCTCAAAGAAAAAGTTGAGCTCAGATGAAAGGTTTGAGATCATAGCAATCGCGCCCGACGGCCAACCGATTGAACCCATCCAGACAAAGAACGCATTTGTTGCTCAGTGCGGGGTTCTGGTTAGGTACAAGATCCCGATCAGCATCCAGCAATGGTTAAAGCCGGCTACAGAAGACCCTGAGGTGTCTTATGTCAATGATATACAGAAAAATGATCTTTGGACTGAACTGAAGTCAAATTTCACCCTACCGCCAGAGGATGATCCGGAGAAGCCATTTAAAGAGCAATTAATCAAGTCTTTTGCTCTTAAGAGGATGGCAGACCTATTCAGGAGGTGGAAGAACGAGCTGAATAAGTTTATCGATAAAAAAGAGACACCAGAATTCAAGGGCAGATATGAGAAGATCAGAGATCACTGGCCCGCATTTGTGGCCCACAAGACATCGGAAAAGAGTAAGAAGATGTCGGCGACAAACAAGCAAAATGTCGCGAAGAAGAAGCATCACCATCGCACGGGGTTAGGTGGCTACCTCGTAGCCCGGCCTAAGTGGGCCAAGACTGAGAATGATCTGGTTGATAAAGGGATTGAACCAGAGACAATTAACTGGCCAGACCGTTGCCGGACTTGGTTCGTCGGGGCTGGCGGAACCTTGGACCTTGTATCAGGGAAGTGCATTTGGACGGGCGAACAAATGGAAATACCAGTCAAGAGGCTTAAGCACTATATCGAAGCAGCGCAGCAAGGGACGTTTGAGGGAGTCCTGGATTAGGGGGTGTTCGGATAGCCGAACTATACCTTCGGCCGGACTCCTGGACTATGAAGATACAAGATTGAAGACTCCGTCCCGTGTCCGGAAGGGACTTTCCTTGGCGTGGAAGGCAAGGTTGGCGATACGGATGTTCAGATCTCCTACCATTGTAACCGACTCTATGTAACCCTAACCCTATCCGGTGTCTATATAAACCGGAGGGTTCTAGTCCGTAGGACAACATACACATCAACAATCATACCATAGGCTAGCTTCTAGGGTTTAGCCTCTCTGATCTCGTGGGTTTTACCATAAATATTAATCAAGCAGGACGTAGGGTTTTACCTCCATCGAGAGGGCTCGAACCTGGGTAAAACTTCGTGTCCCCTACCTCCTGTTACCATCCGGCCTAGACGCACAGTTCGGGACCCCCTACCCGAGATCCGCCGGTTTTGACACCGAAATTGGTGCTTTCATTGAGAGTTCCTCTGTGCCGTCGCCGTCAGGCCCGATGGCTCCTACGATCATCAATGGCGATGCAATCCAGGGTGAGACCTTCCTCCCCGGACAGATCTTCATCTTTGGCGGCTTCGCACTACAGGCCGATTCACTTGGCCATCTAGAGCAGATCGAAAGCTACGCCCCTGACCGTCAGGTCAGATTTGGAAGTTTAAACTACACGGACGACATCCGCGGGGACTTGATCTTCGACGGATTCGAACCACTGCCGAGCGCGCCGCACTGTCACGACGAGCATGATCTAGCCCTGCCGCCGAACAGTGCCCTGGAGGCCGCACCCGCATCGGCTCCGGCCCTTGGTTCGGAGCCGGCCGCGCCGATCGAGGACGGGCGGTTGGACGCCGCCTCGGGGGCTGCGATCCCAGCGGCGGTTGAGCCGAACAACAGTCCCATACTCTGCAAGACTCGTGACTCCATGGAGCCGGATTCTTCTCCGGACTCCGAACCCTCCGCGCCCCTGCCGAGCAAATCCGATTGGGCGCCGATCATGGAGTTCACGGCCGCGGACGTCTTTCCGCACTTGCCTTTCGGCGATATCTTGAAATCACTGAAGTCTCTCGACAAGGTTGGGGTACGAACGATGAAGAAATTCAAAACCCACCCACCACCCACTTTGTAGCCACTGTCGACAACTTAACCGACATGCTCGACTTCGACTCCGAAGACATCAACGATATGGACGCCGATGAAGGAGAAGAACGAGCGCCTACTAGGCCCTGGAAAGCCACCTCGTCATATGCCATATACATGGTGGACACCCCAAAAGAGGGAGAGGGCGATGGAACAGCGGAGGATGACCCCTCCAAGAAACAGCAAAAGCGCCGGCATCAGCGGCGCCGCTCAAAATCCCGCCAGCACAAAAACGGTGATTCTAGCATGGGAGATAACAATACCCCGGAAAGCGCCGAAGAACATCCCCCGAGCAAGATTTAGCACAGGAGGATGGAGAAACCAGCCCCCATGAGAGAGCGGCTGACAGAGAGGTCGAGGATGATAATCATATGCCTCCCTCCAAAGACGAGGCAAGCCTCGACGACGACGAATTCGCCGTGCCAGAGGATCCCGTCGAACAAGAGCGTTTTCAACGCAGGCTTATGGCCACGGCAAGAAGCCTCAAGAAAAAACAGCAACAACTTAAAGCTGATCAAGATCGGCTAGTCGATAGATGGACTGAAGTCCTCACGGCCGAAGAGCATAAACCCGAACGCCCCTCCAAGTGCTACCCGAAGCGCAGATTGCTACCCCGATTAGAGGAGGAAGCACTCGATGCGGCCGACAGGCCACCTTGTGGCTGCGACAGAGAGGCCTCATGGCCCTCCACCCAAGCCGCACCCCGTACCAAGGCACGGGAATATGCGCCAGACTTACGAGACATGTTGGAGGACAAGACAAGGCAAACAAGATCGATCTACGGATCGCGTAGGCACCCCACGGCTCGAGACGACAACCGACACGCCGGCCACAAATTCGGCAAGGCAGAACACAGTAGACAAAGCTCATTGGAGCTACATCATGATATCGCCCAATACAGGGGCACCGCACACCCATTGTGTTCACAGACGAAATAATGGATCATCAAATCCCCGAGGGTTTCAAACCCGTAAACATCGAATCATATGATGGCTCAACAGATCCCGCGGTATGGATCGAGGATTATCTCCTTCATATCCACATGGCCCGCGGCGATGATTTCCACGCCATCAAATACCTCCCACTCAAGCTTAAAGGACCAGCCTAGCAGTGGCTTAACAGCCTGCCAACAGGATCAATCAGCTGTTGGGAGGACCTGGAAGCCGCATTCCTCGACAATTTCCAGGGCACTTATGTGCGACCCCCAGACGCTGACGACCTAAGCCACGTAATTTAGCAGCCAGAAGAATCGGCCAGGCAATTCTGGACACGGTTCCTAACAAAGAAAAATCAAATACTCGACTGTCCGGACGTAGAGGCCTTAGCAGCCTTCAAGCATAATATCCGTGACGAATGGCTTGCCCCGCACCTAGGACAGGAGAAGCCGAAATCTATGGCAGCACTCACGGCACTCATGACCCGCTTTTGCGAGGGAGAGGATAGCTGGCTTGCTCGTAGCAACAATATGACCAGGAACCCTGGTAGTTCGGACATCAGGGACATTAGTGGCAGGTCGCGATGCAACCAGCAGAAGCGCCGCATCAACGGCGACAATGCTAAGGATATGGCAGTTAATGCCGGATTCAGAGGCTCTAAATCCGGTCAGCGGAAAAAGTCATTCAAAAGGAATCCTAGGGGCCCGTCCAGCTTGGACCGAATACTCGACCGCTTGTGCCAAATACATGGCACCCCTGAAAAGCCGGCCAATCACACCAACAGGGATTGTTGGGTGTTCAAGCAGGCAGGCAGATTAAGCGCTGACAATGAAGACAAGGGGTTGCATAGCGATGACGATGAGGAGCCCCGGCCGCCAAACAACAATGGACAGAAGGGTTTTCCCCCACAAGTGCGGACGGTGAACATGATATACACCACCCACGTCCCCAAAAGGGAGCGGAAGCGCGCGTTAAGGGACGTATACGCGGTAGAGCCAGTCGCCCCAAAGTTCAACCCATGGTCCTCCTGCCCGATCACCTTGCATCGAAGAGACCATCCCACTAGCATCCGTCATGGCAGATTCCCGCATTGGTTCTCGACCCAATTATTGACGGATTTCATCTCACTAGAGTCCTTATGGACGGCGGCAGTAGCCTGAACCTGCTTTACCAGGATACAGTGCAGAAAATGGGCATAGATCCCTCGAGGATTAAGCCCACCAAAAAGACCTTGAAAGGCATAATACCAGGTGTAGAGGCCAGCTGCACAGGCTCAGTCACACTTGAAGTGGTCTTCGGATCTCCGGATAATTTCCGAAGTGAGGAGTTAATCTTCGACATAGTCCCGTTCCGCAGTGGTTATCATGCACTGCTCGGGCGAACCGCATTTGCCAAGTTCAATGCGATCCCGCACTAAGCATACCTTAAGCTCAAGATGCCAGGCCCTCGAGGAGTAATTATGGTCAATGGAAACACCGAATGCTCCCTCCGAACGGAGGAGCACACGGCGGCTCTCGCAGTGGAAGTACAAAGCAGCCTCTCTAGGCAGCTCTCCAGTCCGGCCATTCAATGACCGGACACCGTCAAGCGCGCCTAGAGTAACCTACAACAAGACCGCCTGGCACGTTCTGAGCCGGCGTAGCAATGCGGCCCCAACCCCAACCCTCGCAAAAAGGCGACGCCAGTACTTCGCGTCCATAACTACGCTCTGGAAATACCATGGGCATAGGGGGAGGGGCACCATCACGGCACGCCCAAAACACGGCTTAAACTGCACCAGGGGCTGCCGGATTTTTTTCTTACTTTTCTCTTACTTCCAGGACTCTACTCTTCGGAAGGCTTGTTCGGCAGTTTAATTGCCGCACAAACGATGCAAGAACCATGGAAGCAGACAAGCCATGCCGCATTACGGAAATCACAGGTGGTCTCTATCACGAGAAATATACCTGTCTCGCATACTAATCCGCAACTTGCCCCTGGAGCAGACATGTTAAACAGTCCAACTTTTCATTTATCGCATTACTTGTATCGTTCTGCTTTGATCGCAGCCATTTTAATGAACAATGCATAACTTTTGTCTACTTTTTGGATTACCTTTATATATATATATATGCTCCTCAATGACATGTTGCACCCATACACTTTGGTACGGCCAAAATACGCCACGGGCTTCAGTACCCCTCAACATGGTGTAAGAAGTCCGAACACTTTCACAAGTGCGGCACCCCAAAATTATAGCATTATATGCATCGGCTCCGAATCATGTCTTGGGTCAATAGTTGGGTTTGCCCGGCTCCTATGTTTTGGTGCCTTACGTTCCGCTATATCGGCTAAGGTAGCACTAGGAGAACCACCGCGATTGTGCCCCAGTTAAGATGGGCCGAGCACCTCAGTGGAGAAAGCTAAAACTGACCGTCATGATGAGGCGAGAGCTGGTCGCTGTTCGAGAGGTCTTTTCGAGTCCTTAAAGAATTATGCTGCTTAGGGCGAGGAGTCGGCTCTGTCCGGCCAAGGCGTGGATAGTGCCCCGACCTCGGTCTTCCGAATACTAGGGGCTTCGCCGAAATTTAAAATTATAGAATTCTATGGCTAAGTGAGAGTGTTCACGCATTATAGTCCGATTGCCTTGTTCGTTGGGCTGAGCGCCTCCCTCGAAGGACCCAAATATGGGAAAAAGAGCGCCCAGGTTTATCCCCAAACACTCCAGCACTAGCGGCAAGGGGGGAGAAGCCGACGACTCGCCATCTCTCAGTATTGATAAACAGCCACACAGAAGGTAATATTTTAAATTCAAGCAGCATTGCTTAGCGCATATGAACAAGTTTTCAGCGCACAAGATAACACGAGCGGGATTTACTCAAAAAATACATCCTTGGTACATTCATCCGCAATAAGGCGGGCACCCTTCAGAACATCCTTATAATAATTCTCAGGCTTGCGATGCTCTTTCCCCGGCGGTGGCCCATCCTTCACAAGCTTCTCCGCATCCAACTTGCCCCAGTGCACCTTAGCACGGGCAAGGGCCCTACGGGCACCTTCAATGCAGACGGAGCACTTGATGTCTTCAAGCCTCGGATAGGCCTCCACCAGCCGCCGCACCAGCCCGAAATAGCTCCCAGGCAGAGCCTCTCTAGGCCACAGCCGAACTAGGAGGCCCTTCATGGCCTGTTCGGCCGCCTTGTGGAGCTCGACCAGTTGGTTCAGCTGGTCGCTCAAGGGCACGGGGTGTCCGGCCTCAGCATACTGGGAACAGAACACCTTCTCCGTCGAGCTGCCCTCCTTGGCTCGATAGAATGCGGCGGCATCAGATACAGTCCAGGGAAGATCTGCAAACGCTCCTGGAGAGCTCCGAATTCGGGTAAGTAACAGGTAACTCACATTTATGTGTTTGCTTTGCATAAAGAATGCCTTACCCGCCGCAATCTTCTTCACCTCATCCAACTCCTGGAGGGTCTTCTGGGACTCGGCCTTGGCAGACTTGGCATTTTCTATAGCTGTCGCGAGCTCGGACGCTCGCGTCTTCGAGTCAAGCTCTAAACTCTCATGTTTCTTCATGAGAACCTGGAGCTCTTGCCGCACCTTGCCAACCTCAGCCTCATACCTCTCCCGCTCGGCGCGCTCCACGGCCGCACTCTTCTCGGCCTCGAGCAGCGCTTGCTTAAGGGTCGCCACCTTAGACGTGGCCCCTGCAATAGCCATGTCAATCCTGTCATTTTTTGCAATTACACCTTTTTTATATACATATTCAAACAGGGTATTTCTTACCTTCCTTCTCCTCGAGCTACTTCTTGGCACGCCCGAGCTCTTGCTCGGACTTCTCGAGACTCTGCTTCAGCACGTCCACTTCCGCAGTCAGTGCGGCGGATGCTAGCAGAGAAGCCTGCATACGCATATTGACTCCTTTTGTTAGACTCCTGCGAATTTTTTGATCCTCTATTCGGCTTTTCTTCCCGAACGCCCAACAGAGCATCAGGGGCTACTGTCTATACAGTAACATTATTTGAACATTCTTTACTTACCTCAAAGCCTGTTAAAAGGCTTGTACAAGCTTCAGTCAGTCCGCTTTTGGCGGACTGAACCTTCTGGATCACCGCACTCATAATAGTGCGGTGCCCCTCGTCGATGGAGGCACCTTGGAGTGCCTCCAACATATTGTCCGGCGGCTCCGGTTGGACGGAGGTCACCGGCACGCTAGGCTTACCCCTCTTGGAAGGAGGTCGCCCGCCGGACTCTGGAACCCTTGAAGATTCCGGAGCTGTGTCCGGCCTTAAGCCAGACTTGGAGCCCTGGGGGGTTTCATCCCCTTTACTCCTGGAGTCCGGGAGGTCGCCTTGCGGCGCCTCCAGGACCACCTCCTCCCGACTTGGAACCTGCTGGGACAACACTTCGGTGTCGTCCGCAGGGCGGGGGGATGAAGCCGTCGGAAGCAAGTTCACCTCCGACGGGTCCAGTGAGCCGCTCGACGATGCGTCGAGCTGGTCTTTGGGTGGGCTACATAAACACATTCGACATAACGAAAAGCTGTGCAAAAAACGAATACTATGAATTACCCCGGTATCCGGACACTCACGATTTCGCCAGGGGCTTGGCCCTGGGCTGCCACTCCTCTTCGTCATCGTCGGCGTCGGTGGAGCAGTCCGGAGGAAGGGTTTTCCCCTTCTTGGAACCTCCGGCCTCCTTGGAGAGGGCGGCCTTCCTTTTCTTCTCTCCTCCCGCTGGAGGGAGAGAGATCTCTTCTTCTTCCTCCTTGTCTTCATGAGAGGAAGGCGTTTCAGGACCGTCGGATGACGAATCCGACACCTCCTGGCGCCGGGCACTCTTTCGAGTCCCCGTGGCCCTTTTCGTGGCCTTCTTCTCCGGCACCACATAGGGCGCCGGAACCAGCAGCTTCGCCAAGCGAGCGTCCGCTGGGCCTTCGGGCAGAGGAGCCGGACAGTTGATCTGTCCGGACGTCGCCACCCAATCCTATCAAAGATAAGGGAACTCAGATCCCGCATAGAGTCAAACTATGAAAAACTGATACCCTATAAAAGGATAAAAACGGCTTACCGCATGAGCGTGATGCTGAGTACTGAATCCGCGATCCTCGGCGGCGGATGCGGGAGCCTCGGCGCCCTTGAAAAGCACCCTCCAGGCATATTCGTACGTCGTGTCAAAGAGCCTGCTTAGAGTTTGATGCTACGCCGGGTCGAACTCCCACAGGTTGAAGGCCCGTCGTTGACACGGGAGGATCAGGCAGATGAGCATAACCTGGACTACGTTGACAAGCTTGAGCTTCTTGTCCACCAGGGTTTGGATGCATGTTTGGAGTCCGGTTAGCTCTCCTTTTTTACCCCACAACAGGCCGGTCTACTTCCAGGAGGTGAGCCGCGTAGGGGGTCCGGACCAAAACTCGAGGGCTGCGACCCATTCGGGGTCGCACGGCTCAGTGATGTAAAACCACCTCGAGTGCCACCCCTTCAGGGTTTCCACAAAGGAGCCCTCGAGCCACAGGACGTTGGCCATCTTGCCAACCATGGCACCGCCGCACTCCTCCTGGCTGCCGCGCACCACTTTTGGCTTGACGTTGAAAGTCTTTAGCCATAAGCCGAAATGAGGGTGGATGCGGAGGAAAGCCTCGCACACGACGATAAATGCCGAGATGTTGAGGACGAAGTTCGGGGCCAGGTCGTGGAAATCCAGGCCGTAGTAGAACATGAGCCCCCGGACAAATGGATGCAGAGGGAAGCCCAGTCCGCTGAGGAAATGGGGGAGAAATACCACCCTCTCATGGGGCCTAGGAGTGGGGATGAGCTGCCCCTTCTCGGGGAGTCGGTGCGTGATGTCGCTGGCTAGGTATCCGGCCTTCCTCAGCTTTTTTATGTGTCCCTCCGTGACGAAGGAGACCATCCACTTGCCTCTCGCTCCGGACATGACTGGAGAAGCTCGAGGTGGTAGTGCGGACTTGGGCGCTGGAGCTCGAGTGTGCAAGAATGGATAGGCAGAGGAGGAAGAAGGCGTGGGTGAAAAGGTGGATCCTTATCCCCTTATATGGGTGGGCGCGGCTACATGCCCCCACCAGCCTGGTAAAACTTGCTTATCTCCAAGCGCCGTAATCAAAGGCGTGGTTGGGTTACCCACGCCCGTATTGATGAGAATCTCGAAATGAGGGACACGATCTCTGCTTTGACAAGACGTGCCAAGGAAACTGCCTCGCATAACACGCTGAGGTGGGATAATGAAACGATTTGGATAAAAGCTTGGCCGTGGCATGTTGCACCATGGAATACGTCAGCAGATTAGATTTGTGTTAATATTATTATTCTCTCTATGGCAATACATGGAAACTTATTTTGCAGAGCCGGACACTATCTTTGTGTTCAAAATCTTCTATGAAGTATTTGGAGGAGGAACCCGCCTTGCAATGCCAAAGACAATTTGCGCGCCGGACTCGTTGTCATTGAAGCCTGGTTCAGGGGCTACTGAGGGAGTCCTGGATTAGGGGGTGTTCGGATAGCCGAACTATACCTTCAGCCGGACTCCTGGACTATGAAGATACAATATTGAAGACTCTGTCCCGTGTCTGGAAGGGACTTTCCTTGGCGTGGAAGGCAAGCTTGGCGATACTGATGTTTAGATCTCCTACCATTGTAACCGACTCTATGTAACCCTAACCCTATCTGGTGTCTATATAAACCGGAGGGTTCTAGTCCGTAGGACAACATACACATCAACAATCATACCATAGGCTAGCTTCTAGGGTTTAGCCTCTCTGATCTTGTGGTAGATCAACTCTTGTAATACCCATACCATCAATATTAATCAAGCAGGACGTAGGGTTTTACCTCCATCGAGAGGGCCCGAACCTGGGTAAAACTTCGTGTCCCCTGCCTCCTGTTACCATCCGGCCTAGACGCACAATTCGGGACCCCCTACCCGAGATCCGCCGGTTTTGACACCGACAACATTCGTTCCAGACAGAGAGAACGACGAGCTCACAATGGCCCTTGGGAATCCTGAGCACCCTGGACGGACACGAGGCATGCCAGGCTCCATTCCATGGAAGGCTGGGTTTCCGGACGCTGGCGGTTACAAATGCAACGAGAGGAGGAAGAAAGTGGAGCAGACCCAACTGCAGGCGCTGCATGCTAGGGTACAAGCGATAGAGGAACGAGAAGCAAATCGCAGCAAACGAACTGCCGAAGCTTCCCCCGAAGCTACCCCGCCATCTCAGCGGAGAAGCAGCGTGGCTTCCACCGAGCTGCTTCAGCCAGAGCATGTCTTGACAGCTCCTGCCAGCTATCCCGTGGATGCTATCACGGAGTCTCAAAATTGCCACCTTATGACGCAATGGATTAATATGAAGGTTAAGGCGGCTGTTGTCTCTGTTTTTCCTACTAAACCCGGTGCAACTTTTCACTGCCGGCCGATTCCAGAAGGATATGCTAGGGTGACGGTGGATGAAATAACGGAGGGATTTGAGGACCTCCAGCTTGACCACCCTACCGGTGAAGGGGAGACTCGGCTGGGTTCTGCTCTGAAGACTCCATGCCTATGGCGGAAGGAGCTCATCAACCTTCCGAACTGGACGCCTCCGCCTCCTCCTCCTCCTCTGGTGAGTCAGGGCACTCTGCCTCCTCCACCGCCTCCTCCTCCGGCGACTGACGATCAGGGCACTCGGCCGGCTCCTTCTCCGGCGCGTGGCGGCACTCCGCCTCCTTCTCCGCCTGCGCCGGCGCGCCCGAGCAGCCAGCCTCCTTCTTCTCCGCCATGTCAGCAAGGGCGGAAGAGACCCTCCACCGCTCTGGCTGCTCCGGCGCGTCATAGTCCTTCTCCTCCGCCTCGTAAGCAAGTAAAGAAGACAGCCGCTCTGTCTGCTCTGCCGGCGTCTAGCAGTACAGCCAGAGGCGGGAGGACATACATATTCGGTCCTTCTCTGAAGACTCCAGAGAAGTTACCATACGAGAGGACCCCGGAGGAGAACGCCGAGATCGCGCGAGAAGAAGTGAGGAACTTCTTTGAAGGGGTGAAAGCAAAGAAACATCCACCTCCGGAGGTGAAGGTAGATCCGGTGAAAGCGAAGTGCACTCTGGCTGCACTAACAAAACCACCCAAGTCTCCGCCGAAAGGAAACTATGAGCGCATTATTGGAAAGGCATTTGCCGAAGCGGAGCGGTCGGGAAGTACTGTTAGTGATCAAAGGATGAAAGAACGACGAGGTGGGAAACAAATTGCCCAGCTCGGCGAACAAGCGAAGCAATCGTGCCCCCCGCTCAAGGTGCCTAGCGACATCGTCGCTAATGATCCGAGGATGGTGCCCGGTTATAGCAATCTTGGAGATTACCTGCCCGAAGATGTACATTATGATTTCTTGGAGGTGCAGATACAAAGATACGAGTACGGGAAGCCTCTCGTCAAAGATGAAAGATCTCTAGCAACGATGATGGGAAGATTGCATGATTGGTACTTGAAAATCTGCAGAGAGTCTGGGGGGAGGAATACTTTGTATGTGAGAGTTAAAAAGGAGCATGACCTCGTTGGAATTGAACTATTGCCTATTCCATTTGAGGAGTTCTTTCAGTTTTTCAATCAATTGGCCCTCGATAAAGCAACAGTCACCTGCTACTGTCTGTAAGTAGTACTACTTCTGTCATTAAGTCTCTCTATATAGCTCAGCTCTTTCATTGCATGTATTTATAATTATCCTCACTATATTAAGCAGATTGAAGATCGTCGAATTGAAGAAAAGACAAATCGGTGATATTGGGTTCATTAACACAAATCTCATAAATGCAACTGAGGTTAAATTTCATGCCGCAGATACCGAGGCCAACTTGCTACGATCGTTGGTAATAAATGAAAACAAAGATATAATACTCTTTCCTTACAACTTCAAGTGAGTGTTACTGTCTTGTGCATATTCGGTTTCCCTTATATATTAGTCAAGGTTATAGTAATGTAATTGATGAGTTATGCATGCGTGCGCAGGTTCCACTATATTCTCCTAGAGATTAAGCTTGAGCAGGGAGTAGTAACTGTCTTGGACTCTAAACGAAAAGATCCCCAGGAGTATGCGGACATGACTCAAATGCTCGAGAAGTTAAATCGATCATTATCCACCATATCAGCAACTTTGTTCATTTCTGATATCAAGTAATTGTTTTCTTTGTCTGGCAGGGTTTGGAGAAAATTCACCAAAAAAGCTCCGGGACTGCCGAAGAAGCTGGAATTTAGACACCCGAAAGTAAGTACTATAGTACCATGTTCCGCGCATCTCCTAGTGATTCAAGCGCTAGTTTCATCAATACCATTTGGCATTCTTGCTTATTAGTTTGATTTACCTCTATTTCTTGTAAAGTGGTTGTGGCAGGAACAAGGGAATGATTTCTGTGGATACTATGTTTGGGAGTCCATCCACCACACGACCTGTGAGCGGGGCTACTCTGACGAACAATATGAAGTGCGTAAATAACAATATTCACAATTTTATTTTATTACCATCATTTGTGTTGAGTTTCATTCATTCATATATATATATATATATATATATATATATATATATGTATTGACCCCCTTCTTCAAATTAGATGTTTCGGAAGCGGGATGAACTCCTAGCACCAGCTCGCATGCGAGCAATTCAAGAGGAGTTGGAGGCATTCTTTCTTGACCACGTGATCGCTGAAGACGGAGAATACTATGTGGACCATGCGTCCGTATGTTAGGAGATTATATTTGTAAGAGATAATTATTGTATATATGTAGCCGGTAGTGTCGGATAGATATACGAGAACTTGTTGTTCGACCAATCTCTCGGATAAGGAGAGGTGGTCGATATCACTTCTCTCTGTATGCATATATGTTCATGACGATCTTCTGTTTCCTTCGTTTGCTTACTAGCTAGCTAGCGTGTCTAGTCCTCTCTATACGTATGTATAGTACGTAGCGTCGACCAAGCACGGACATAAGAGAGGACACTTCTCTCTATTAATTATAGCTAGCTAACACAATATATGAAACACTAAATTAACCCCCCCAAAACCCCCAAACCCCCTTTAAAAAAAAACAAAAACCCCAGCCATAGAAATGCTGACGCGTGGATGCCTATTGGTCCCGGTTGGTGCCACCAACCGAGACCAAAGGCCCTCCTGCCTAGGCTCCGCGCACAGGCCACGTGGAGGCCCATCTGTCCCGGTTCTGGACTGAACCGGGACTAAAGGGGCAGGGCATTAGTAACGACCCTTTAGTCTCGGTTCAGGAACCGGGACAAAAGGCCCTTACGAACCGGGACAATAGGCCCGTTTTTTACTAGTGAGCTATAGGCTACCACGTCAGCACATACTTTATTTTTGCTACATTTTTCTTTACTTCTACATCTATATCTACATCTACACCAATGTTTTCCGCTACTGAAAGGAAATTAGGATTACTGAAGAGTGAGAAAGGGGTGTTTTTCTTACCATAGTCTTTGCGGTCTCCCATGTCCTGTGTCTCCTTGAACTGTTGTGCTTTCTGAAGAATAGTCCTAGTGTCTCTAGCAACCCTAGCGCTCATTGTTGGGGCTTGGATGGGACCCCATTTTTTGTCCTGCTAGCACCCTGGTTTTGGATTGGAGGAAATTCCTCTTCATACTGCAGATGGATGTTGTCAGCTTCATTCTCTGTAGTGGTTTCAGGCAGTTATATGTTATCCTCTAGCAGCTCACCCCCTTCATCTTCAGTGCTAATCCCATCATCATCCAAATTTTCCATTTCTCAGCAGGTTGAAGCCATCATATAGGAGGAGGTGGAGTGCACTCCCCCTAGCATGTTGCAGAGAATCTGGCATTTTAGCTTTCAGGAGGGTAGTTGGGGTGGGTGGTTCCATGCTATCCTGGCAGAGATTCTGGGAGGTCTTTTTTGAGGTATCCCCCCACCAGAGACTGTTCCAGAGCCATTCACAAAGCCTTTTGAGTTTTTGTGAGAGGTAACATCATCACTTGTTTTGTTGTTGGTTGTCTTGTCAGCTCCTCCAGATTGCAAACTAGTCGAAGGTTGTTCCTGCTTCATCTCCTCCATTCCAGCATTTGGTGGTTCCACCTCCACTTGAATCCTGCACAACTTCCCATGAATCCCAAACATTCTCTCCTTTGGGATCTTGTTATGGTCTTTGCAAGCTATCTCGACCCCAATTGTCTCATAGAAACTCTGAAAATTATGTTTCCAGTCAACATCTAGCAGCACTCCAAAGGTGGATGTGATCTGGTCAAGGAGTGACCATTCACACCACTTTGAGTTAAGCTTTCCTTAGTTTGAGACAGACTTCTTGCAGTTCATCCTCTGCATTTACTTCACCTAGCCACACTTCCACCTTTATAATGGTATTCTCTTTTGTCAACCCAAAGCAGGGTTATCCAGCTACTTGCTCAACATCTATTTCAGGTGGGAACTTGACCAGGAACGACCATTCATCAAGTGCATTGATAGGCCATGGCCAGTTTGTCTTGTAAGTGCTTGCAAACTCTGTTGCCAGCTCTTGTTTTGTGACTTCACCAGACTCCACAAAGATAATTCCAACATTTTTCAACCAGCCTGTGTGTTGAGCATTCACATTAGGCGCATCCAGGTGGTAGAAACCTAGCCCTGGCGCTGCACTTCCAATGAATTTTGCTGCAGAGTGGGGTTTCTTCCTCACTTGACAGTCATCCACCTTATGATTGATCATCTTGCAAATAAAACAGTTCTTGGGTTTGATACACTTGTCTTTGTGATGTCCGGGGTCGCCACAGTTGTAACAAGTAACAGACACATAAGACATCAAACCTGGGTTGGTTGCAAGCGCTCTCTGATTCATTTCTTTTCTTTTTTTGCTGATTCTTGACTTGAGACTTGACCTGTTGTTGGCCTTCGCCGTGCCCCTCACCTTGCCCCCCCTCCTTTGCCCTCCGGACTGCCCTTGCATCTGCTTGGGGGGGGGGGGCAAACCACTGCTGTTGCAACCCACCCCACTGCTGCGGGGGGTAAGGTCCGGGGAACTGTCCTGGGAAGGCCTATGGTGGTGGTGGACCTTGGAAGCCGAATCCAAAGAACAGCTGTTGGGGCGGCAGGCCACTCCCCTGGTTGATCTACTGCTTATCTTGCGGCCAGTTACTCGAAATCTTACCTCTCCCTCCACGATTTCTGGCACAACCATGACTTCTCCCTGCGTCCGCCATGGCTCCCTGGTCGATGGCGGCGACGGTCGCTTTGTTGTGGCTAGAAAGAGGAAAAGGGACCCTAATTCCATTCCCAATCTCACTTTCTTTTATAGCCTCGCATAGCTGACTGTACCAGATCTCAGCCTCGTCACCTTGAGCACCTGGCAACTTGGTTGGTGAGTTGGCAGCTGCGTCAGCTTTGTTTCTGCTTTGAAACCTGGCGGGTTTTCACCTCTGCACGAATCTGAATCCACCTAAGGATTCCATGACTAGTAGAGCTTCGTCCCCCGCGGTCGGCTCCATTGCATTTCCAGTCACCGGAGCGCCGATACCATGCTCACCGCCAGCGCATGGCTCTCTTGTGGTTGGATTCGCCAGAACGCTCTCCAACGAATTCTCCTGTCTCGCCGCGAGGAGTCCCTCGCTACCAGCGCCCAGGCAACAACCTCGGCTGGCCGTGTGGCTCTGCTTGAAGTTAGCAGAGACATCTCCAGATCCATAGCATAGACTATCATTCTGGTCATCAGTTTCTACGCAGAATCTGATCCCCTCCTGGGAATTCTTATTCTGGCTGAAATCCTCTGCATGAGCTCCGAGATTTCTTCCTCAACTCAATTCGGGGACTCCGGGCTTGCGTCCCCACTCATTTCTCTCGTAGTGGTTGGAGGAGTCCGAAGACATGCGCTCAATGATTTGGGGCTCATCTCTCCAATCTCCCTCAACAGAGAAAATACAGTCTGCTGCTGCACTGTTTCGCCCCTGACCGGTCATGCCAAAGCAGTGGTCATGCGCGACACATCAGTCTCTTCTATTCATCAAGGGATCGGGCTTCGACTAGTTCAGAGCAACTCCTCCTCCATGCCCCAAGCACTGTAGCGGAGCGCCATCATCTGCTGCCTCAACCAATTCAGTCCAGCGCTGGTGTTGGGGACAAGTATGGCCACGGATCCACTTCCTCTAAATCCGGAGGGGGGCAGGAAGGCAGGCGCCCCATCAGACACTCCCATCGAGCTCTGCAGCATGCGTCGTTGCACCTTGCTTCCTGCTTCGCCCAATTCACGAAGCTACCGGTGGCGCAGTTGGGCCCGGCATCCTGGACTTCTTTGCTCTGTTGCCCTCGACGTAGATCCGTCTCGTGAGGTTCAGCAGTTTTTGATCCGCTTGGATTACGCAGGTTTATGCGTACCTCAGAAAGGGGAGATTTTGAAAACGGATTTGAGGCCCTCTTCGCTTCGATCCCCGCTTCCTTGCACTCCTTCACACACTGTGTCCATGAGAAGGCGTTGCCGTGGATCTGCATCGCCCGCTGAGCGTCGTCGGCAAGACCGAGCCAATCGGCCGCAGCATCGCTGGGAACGACTGGTATACGAATGGGAGGGGCATTCGCATCACCGTTGAGCCTTGAGGGGGCGGAGAACTGGTGGATCTGGTTTGGCGAGGCATAGGGGCGGCTAGGGGAGGTAGCGGCGGCGGCAGTGGGCGGGCCATCGTCGGTGGCGGGTGGGGGTGGGGGTGCGGGTGCGGGTGGGGGTGGGGAGATCGCGAGAGCGGTCATGCGAGAGTCCTCCTGTTACCCTCAAGTCTGAATGTGCCACAACCGCAAGTCTTGTGGAAAACATGATTTTCTCATCCGGACCTCACATGTGAACGTGAATGTGCAGTCCTCTAGTAGGAATATAAACGTAGCGACACACATTCAGACGGGCAAGTCAACAGATATTAACACATGTGTAGCAGCCAACTGAAACAACCATACGCACCTGTAATAATATAGGAGTACTACGTACGTAATAGAGCACACACCAAAGTCAGCATGTCAACACTATGATCCAGGCGTACGTGTTGTTCAGCAATTGGTTCAGCAGTCTACGTACGTACTCCTTGTTTCTTGCTTGACCAGCTCCGTGGAAAACTTCAGAGCTAGTACAAGTACTCAAGTTAAGTAAAAAAAATGAGACTTTCAAAAAAAAGTAAAAAAAAATGAGGTTTGTCCACTTCAGGTACGACTTATAATAATCCGAAGATGCATGCGTGTTGACGATGCTAGACTACGTACGTTTGTACCAAAATTTCAGCAAAGAAACCGGTCTTCCCTGGCTAGATTATAAAGTATATATGGATGGATCGGCGAATATATAAATTAGCAATTGCACTAACTTGTTGCCAACTGCACGTTTGACCTGATGTCACCAGCGGAAAATTAGAAACATACCTTTTCAAAGGGCAAAGATGCATGCATATATGTTGAACTCTGTTTCGACCGGCTGACTTTGGAGATATCTCTCTCCGCTTCAGCATGCAGTGCATGAATGATGAATCAACTTCAGCAGCTTACGTACGTGTAGGTATATTCGATTCCATTCGATTCTCGATCGGACGCGATTCTTATCCAAATCTTGAAAGGTTGCTACTCGAATGGCCTATCTTGCCTCTTGGGAGGAGACATGGACGGGCACACGTAGTACGTATACAAGTCATCATAATCAAACACAGACTGTAGTAACTCTGTAAAAAATGTTTGCCCTTCGGCTGAGTGGGATGTGTGTTGGTTGTTGAACTTATGCTCCTGTCGCCTTTGATAGTGATGAAACCGTGGGCTGGGTTACTTGTAAGAAAAAGGAAAAGATCATTGTAACACATTTAGGTTTCTTTTTTTCTGCGCCGTCGTTGTAACATTTTTTAATTAACATGTGTTCGGTGGAACCCAACCCAACCAACGACCTGACCATGTCCTTCATCGACTTGTCCCGATTTCAGCAAGTCGTTTGATCGATGACACGGATGGGAACATTCGGGTCTTGGACCGGAACAACACCAAAAAGAGTCGTTTCGTAGTAAACAAATTTTCTTTTCAAAGGTCTGGGTGAGAGATTTGGGTGTGTGTGTGTGTGTGTTGATTAGGGGGGAGGGGGGGGGGTCTATACTAAAAAGACATGGGTTGGGGGAAATTTTAGCTTAGTTCCCTGCTGCCCCAAAGGGAAAATGCCGCGTGCGTCCATCACTGGGAGAACCTGAAAGGGATTGATGACCTTCACACCGATGCCCCAAAGGGGGAAACGACGCTGCACCCGACTTGCATGGGAGTCGTAGGCTTTGCCACAAGGACATGATCGGAGGGTGCAGGGAGAGGAAGAGCTCCACAACTTACCTCATGGAGGAAGCGACACCCATGGGTGACGTGTTGTTGAGGCTCTTGCCCGAAGCAATCCACCCCACACATCAACAACACAATGCCACCGGTCCGCTAGCCCACAGGCACGTGCCATCATCCCGCAAGAGCCACCAACCACACGCCTTGCAATAGCCGGACCTTTGCGGAGCTCCCGTGAACCAGATCTAGCCCGCCACCACCATTGTCACGCTAGATCCGCGCCGGTGAGCCGGCCACTTTGCGGGCCGCAGATCTTCTCATCTTCGCAGGAGAAAATTATGTTTCCTAGACCAATAATTCAGTGTCTGAAGTGCAAAAAATAGTAATATTAGGAGAGGATACATGGATAACTGATACTCTCTCCGATCCATATGATCCATATTAACAACTTGGTGCTAAACCGGTGACAATTAATATGGATCGGAGGGGCTAAAAAGAATTGTGAGGGTGGCTTGAGTAGAGTGAGCACTGTGAGCCATTCTTTCCACGTCTAGCCTGTCTATTGTGTTGGTTGGATACTTGGATCGGATCAGATTGGACTGGACAGCACATGAAGAGCAGTACCTGGTTGGTTGTCTGCATCCTATCTTCCACAACCCCAGAGAAGGTCCCCGGCCACTACCGTTTGCTGCCCGGTGGTGTGGTACATCCACGTGCGTGAATTGCTGACCTCTCACACACATGCACGCACACGGCGTCACACGGCTAAAGCTGCAAGTTGTAGCTACTGCAGGTAGACAGGGATATGAATGAATGACCTAATGGATCCACCTTTTCCGACTGTTGGGGAGGTGGCCACGTCCATCATCGATCCTATCTTTCTGCAATGCAATCATTCATGCAACACATAATGTGTTGTACTCCCTCCGTTCCACAATATAAGAACGTTTTTTATACTACACTAATATAAAAAACGCTTTTATATTATTATATTATGGGACGGAGGGAGTACATACGTACGTGTGTGGTTGCCAAGAACCCCCAATTGGAAATCAGCATCTATCCCCAGAAATGGCAACAAAAGATACCACATACTGTACTAGCAAAAGCCAAAGCAGGCAAGAACACACGCATTCATATACAAGTCACAGAGTAATCATCAATTGATCAATATACTAAGTAGTCTATGTCCACAAAAAGTTCATGATATCAGTATGAATACGCGTACGGTTTGTTGGATGAATATATCATCTGATGTAGTATATAAATGTATGTCAATCTTAATTGTGTAGTTTACAAGGCAAGGCTAGCTAGCTAGCGTGAGATGTCTGGCTTGGATGGTGAGCAGGTCCTGGTGTCCACGGACGACTCCCAGCTGAGCTTGACGGAGGAGGCGTCGTGGTGTGCCGGCACGTACTCCTCCAGCGCGGCGAGCAGCTCACCGGGCGTGGGCGCCGCCACGATGATCTTCCGCGCCGCCGGCGCCACGAACCCCTCCTCCACCGCCCTGTCGATGAACGCCAGCAGCGAGTCGTAGTACCCGTCCACGTTCAACAATCCCACCTGCAGTTCAACAAAATTCATTCACCTCGATCAAACTCATCACAAAATCCAACAAAAATATCACAAATTTGCACAAAACTATAGAGAAAATTATGTTCTTTGCGAGTTCATAGGGTGAGGTGTGAGGCCACTAACCGGCTTGTCGTGGATGCCGAGCTGCGCCCAGGTGATGACCTCCAGCAGCTCCTCCAGCGTGCCGTGGCCGCCAGGGAGCGCCACGAAGGCGTCGGCGCGGCGGGCCATCTCAGCCTTGCGCTGGTGCATGCCGGACACCGCCTTCACCTCCTCCCCGCCGGGCGTCTCGCCGATCAGCTCCCGCGGCAGAACCGACCGGGGCACCACGCCCGTGACGCGCCCGCCGCCGCCGTGCACGGCGCGGGACACCAGGCCCATGAGACCCACGCTGCCTCCGCCGTACACGAGGTCGATGCCGCGCTCTACCAGCTGCTGCCCGAGCTGCACCGCTGCCGCCTGGTACGCCGCCTTCCTCCCTGCGCTGCTCCCACAGAACACGCAGACCCGCCTGAACCGCGACGGCAGCTTCTTGTCGCTCGCCGGCGCTGTCTTTGGCATAACCAGCGCAGCCGTCGTAGACGTCGGCGCCTCCATGGGATCTCTATCCATCGATCGCCTTGACTTTGCCGGCAGCTGCGCGCACGTACTAGCTATGCAGGTAGAATCTAGGTGGGCGGAAGGGGAGGGAAGCAAAAGGTAGCTAAGGTGCGGTGCGTATATATAGGCTGGTCTAGGTTGGTCGTCTTCCTCCTCCTAGTTGCTTGGATGTTGGTATAATAAACCTGCCTGCCAGCCCAACATAATTTTTTGTTGCTAATTAGTAGTTAAGCTGTAGCTAGTGGCCAGAGAGGATTCTTGGCAATCTCCTGTCTTGTCTCACTCTGCCTTAGCACTAGTATTTGATTAATATTCTGGCTATGGTAGCTAGCTAGCTAGTTCAGAATTAGTACTACAACAGAGCTACTTGATTAATTAGTTATTTTTTTCTGCTGTCCGTTAACCAATATAAGTAATAGTAAATTCGAATAATTCTCGTTCCTTCTCCTTTCCTCGGTACTGTTTGGGAGAGGCGAAAACAAAAGCAGCTCAGGCCCGGCCCGATCCCGGATCTTCGCCGCCGGCGACGCCGGTTGGAGAGGTGATGGGGGAGGTGCGCGGTGCTCTATAGTATCTAGTAGGTGTAGTTCTAGTTTTTCCTTAGAGGAGTTTGGCCTAGTGCCGGAGATTGGCGTCATGCCGATGAGGATTTTGCTGTCGGCGCGCCCGAGCCGCGTTCGGTGGTTCCTGGCGATGCTCTTGTTGGTGGTGGCGGTTGGCTCGCTGCTGCTGGAAGCAGGCGCGCTGGAATCCTCGGAAATAAGCTCGATGTCTCCCCTGGTATGCAGGAATCCCCTTCGCTTGCTCTCGCCGACGGCAGTCACCATGGTGGTGGTCAAGTCGACAGGGACTGGTATGAAGACTGTTCTTGCGACCGGTTCCAGAGCAAATCATCGATGGTGCTTGAGCTTTGGCGCTCCCGGCGGACAGCCGGCTTGCAGCGCCGCCGCGCCACCGAATCCTCTGGCCGAAGGGCGGCCAAACCTCTTCCTCCTAGCCTTGAAGCTATATGGGAGGCAGTGCTACTCTAGATCGATGTTCATGGCTTGCTGCGGTGAAGAACTCGTCGGACCAAGTGGTGATGTCCCCGGAGCCGGCGAGTTTGGAGTCGATCGGGAGTGGCTTGGACCTGATTGCGTTCCTCTTCAGATCTTTGGGGTCCTTTCTGCATATTTCAGGGACTGCTTTGTAATTTTCAGTTTGTTGTGTGTCCTGTTGTTCTGGCTTGTACTACGGTATTGTAATATCAAATAAAGTCTGGGGTCCTTTTGGACCCTGCCCTTGTTCAAAAAAAAAAAAAAGTAATAGTAAATTCACAATAACATACTGTTGTATGTCTACCTACCCAAGCGTGTTTGTGTAGTGCAATTAAGGCCCAGTTCTTTTCGCGCAGAATTCCGCAGAATCAAAATTCTGCAAAATGCTCCCAGAATATGCCGTCGAGTTCATTTTTGAGATTACAGTTTAAGATTCTAGAAAGAGTTGTGTGCCGAGAATCTGCCGCCGCGGTTTGAGATGGGCTGCACTGGGAATCCGGACCGGCGGCAGCGAGGACCGGGCCGGCGGCGGCAAGGTCCAAGGCAGCGAGGCGGGGCTGGCGGCGGCGTTGGAACCCTAGGGTTGGCCCTGCTCGAGTACGAGCGATGCAAACAGATAGGGCAGACCCATGCACTCGCTCGTTTTCTTCTGTACCGGACGCGGGTGGCTCGGTGACATTCTTGTCGTAATAACCTGTTACAACAGGGGCACTCTTTTAACTCCAAACATTTTCTTTTGAGGGATTACCCAAAATCCTGAGATTATAGGAAAATCCAACTATTTTAAAGGTTTTGGATTGCACCAGGATTTGCAGAATCCTCTCAAAATTTTGGAGAGGCAATCAAATTCTTTTGGCTTAAGATTTCTCAGACCGATCGAGATTCTTTATAATCTGCTAAAAAGAAGTGAGCCTAAGTCTCTAAGGTGGCGGGTGCGGGCATGCAATCCCCACCCTGTCTAAAAGCTTGTACTCAGTTATATTTGTTAGGGCATCTCCAACGCGGACCCTCGAACCACCCCATTTTCATCTGGACTGCGCGGTCCGTATGTATTTTGCCATCCAACGCAGCTCTGTATCCATCCGCTGGCCACTTTCGTCGTCTTTTTACATGCAAATCGGAAACAAACTAGGGGGAGGGGGATGCGGGTGTCCGGACCGCTGCCACGCACGCCTCCGACAACCTGACCCCCACCAAAAACCCTCTCCGTCGCCCGCACCCTTTCCTGCCCGAAGCGGTCAGCACCGATCCAGAGTGTCAGTGACGCATTGATGTCGGTCCAGAGCGGACGCAACCTCTCACTAGAGCCGGCATTGAAGCGGTGTGCCGCACGTGCCGCTTCCTGGTGCACACGTCTTTTCCGTGTTCAAATGATAACCCGTCTGTCTGCCTTCCTCCATTAAACATGTGCAGTTGCTGATGAACCTACTCCGATGCCACCCGTCTGTCTGTGTTCCGCCCACCATTAACCACTTCGATGCTTGTCCTGCCATCTGCCCTCTATTTAAACACCAGGCCTGAGAATAACCATATCCAACCTCCTCCGCTCCCTATCTCCTCTTAGCACCACACCCACGATGGCCTCCTCGAGCTCCAAATACCTCTGGAACAACCTCTCATATGAACAGAAGAAGGAGATCGCTGCCATTGTAGCCGACTGGCAGGCAGGCAGACGGACAAGCTCTCTGGAGGCCAGCACTACAGACGAGCCAATGGAAGAGGTAGCCAACAAAAGCGAGTGCCACCATCCTCGCCGGCCCATGCCGGCATCACCATGCGTGAGGCACAGGTTCACTACATCGACATGTTGTTGGACGAGCGGGAGGTCGTGTTTCGGCAAGCGCAAGCCGACCAGGCCTACAAGCTCCGCCACCTCAACTAGCACCAACACGTGGAGGTTGCAACTCAACGCCAACGAGTGCTACGCCTATCCTACTGCTCCACTCGCGACATCCGCTGTGAATGCTGGCGGTACCTGTTTGGGGGTTGGTGTTCAAGATCCCCTTAGTTCTTGGATCATGCCATTAAATCCATGGCACAAGCCAACTATCAAATGCCCGGGCTAACTGGCACTCCTCATATCTAGCCCAAATCCGTGGCGGATATGGGGAGGCCCGGGCGCATCCCCCACTTTGGATCCAACCGACGCTAGCCCACCCGGACCCAACATATTTTCATCCCTATCTGATTGCGGGATCCAATCCTAGCCAGTTCACTCCACTCCCCTCCGCCCCAAGATCACTTTCGGCGATCTTCGTCCTTCTCCGGCATGGCTAGCGGCGGATCAAGTCCTCTGTCAGCCAATTTGCGAACTAGGACCCCATCCCAGTCAGGCCCGAGAAGGAGATGCCCGTCCACATTGCGCTCCGCCGCGCCCGCGAGTAGAATGCCTGACAGTGGCTGGACTCGTTCTGCTGGGAATCTATCACATCCGCCCAAATGGTGCGTGGATCCAGCGCATGGCAGGTCGACGTTGCCTCGCCAGAGGCGGTGCGGTCTATTTGGCGTCAAAACACCGTGGCGAACCCGTAGCCCTTTCGTTGGCGCGTTGACGACGAGGCTATCTGTAATTCGTCTGCTAAGGGTATGGCGCGGTGTGCCCGCCGTGCAAGGCAGAGATGGATGTTCTGCTACCCTGGGCTCCGCAACCACATCGCGCTCGACGTGTCGGCCTCCGACCACGAAGGATCCATCACTGACCTCACATCCACCAGCGACGTGCACGCAACAGGCTCTGACGAGGAAGAGTAGTGCACGGGAGAAGACGACGCCTAGAGTCCCGTGAGTCAGTGTGTGTCCCATGTCCTACTCTACCTTGTCGGCGACCAGAGCAACACTATAAGGGACGCAGCCGGCCGCTGGACATGAGCAAGGCGGAGCCGGAGGAACTTCGCTTAGATTAGGTTTTATGTTGCATGTAATTATATGGAGTTGAGATCTGATAATTGTGATACCAATTGTGGAATGATTATTTAAGATGTGACCTATCACTGTCCGCGGACGTGTCCGAACGCCGGCACGTCCCAGGGGTCGACGCCGTGACGAGGTTGGAGCCAGAAGCCCAGAACAACACTATTTGTAGCACCATCCCCGCAGGTGCATCATCGAAGCATCACTATGAGGTCATATGCTCTAACCGTTCAAGAACTAACTACGCACTCAGGAGGAAAGCGGACTTGCAGACTTGCCTCCGTGAGGTTGAGTTTTGTGTGACCGTGAATGCCCGTTCTAAAGAAGTAGTATCAAATAATGCTCACACCGAGTATTATGTTAGGTGCTAAATATTTTCCACACTAGACTTTCTACTGATTGGACGGACGAATTTAGCAAGACAAGAAAGGTCGACCTCTAGCCAGCCTTGAATGTCTTGTCCTGGTGTACAATGCACGGTCAGTCAAGCCAGCTGTGGATCCCAGTCTATGAAAATTAATTCTTGACTAGTTAAGTGACCCCTCACTCACACACATAATATAGGATATTATTATACTACTACTATATTATATGGTCAATCTGACAGACCAAACTGTTAGTTGAAGTATAGAAAGGAGAAAAGAAAAGAAAGAAAGCTCGAGCTGGCTATGTCGATTGGGAGAGGACTTGCAGCATGTAGGGGAACATTCTACTACCAAATTATTTGGCTGACTTGGCCCACTAGCAGTGTATACAACTATACTACTCGGACACGTGGCATCCTCCCATGGGTTCCTAGTGTATCTTCCACCATCTTCGAGCTCCCTGTCCAATCAATGTAAACTATGATCTCACTCTTGTCTTTCTCGAGTGCTTAAGGGAATTAGGTCAAACTACGCGGTTTCCTCTTACTGTTTTTCAATATATAATCTGCCAAAAGAACATGAATTAAGTAATCCTTGAAGATGCATGCTAAACAAGTTTTGCCACCCCTTTTGGCAAAAAAATTATACAAGCACTGGTCTCTGTCAATTGCAAACGTCTACATGTATACATGTTTAGAAGCATAATCATGAGGGTCTTATGTTAGTGGTGTGTGTGCAAGCACGTCTACATTACCCGCGAAAAAGAAGCAAGTCCACATTACTTGTAAACAAGTAAGGAAAAATCCACTAGAAAAAAAACTGAGGAAGAAAAGGTACCCTTCCATGAAAGGAAAAGAAAGAAAAAAGGTTACATCAACATACCTCTTGATAAACTAGCTTGATAACTGTTATGTTACGCTCCAAATTCAAGTATAAAGAGGGAGGCTAACTTCTGACGAGCGAGCGGAGCGGAGCGAGCTGTTCAGTGGATTTTCACGTACCTTCGTGGCACTTCCAATGCTTGTTTGAAATTCAGCAGAACTGGTGAGGGACTAGCTGGCTATGTGGATTCAGATTTTGCTTCAAGCGATTTAGACAAGAAGAGGTCTCTTACAGGTTATGTGTTCACTATTGGTGGTTGCGCTGTGAGTTGGAGGGCAATGTTGCAGCCAGTAGTTGCCTAGTCTACCACGAAAGCAGAATACATGGCTATTACAGAAGCATGTAAAGAATCAGTTTGGCTGAAAGGTTTGTATGCTGAGCTTTCTGGAGATAATTCTTGCATTAACTTGTTTTGTGACTGTCAGAGTGCCATTTACCTTACTAAGGATCAGATGTTCCATGAGAGAACAAAGCACATTGATGTCAAATATCATTATGTTCGAGACATTGTTGAGCAAGGTAAACTGAAGGTATGCAAGTTTAGTGCTCGTGATAATCCTACTGATATGTTGGCAAAGCCAGTTCCTGTTGCTAAGTGGTTGCTTGCAAGTTTAGTAAACTGCTGGTATAACTCATTAGCCCTAGTGGTTGTTTGGCGCCGAAAGTGTTTTCTTTGTTGTTCAGGGAGGAGGTTCTCATTCATACTACAAGATGGAATTTGTCTCAAGGTGGAGTTTGTTGTATTATGCTCCAAATTCAAGTATAAGTATAAAGAGGGAGGCTAACTTCTGACGAGCGAGCGGAGCGGAGCGAGCTGTTTATTGGATTTCCAGGTACCTTCGTGACACTTCCAATGCTTGTTTGAAATTCGGCAGAACTGGTGAGGGACTAACTGGCTATGTGGATTCAGATTTTGCTTCTAGCGATTTGGACAAGAGGAGGTCCCTTACAGGTTATGTGTTCACTTTTGGTGGTTGTGCCGTGAGTTGGAGGGCAACGTTGCAGCCAGTAGCTGCCTAGTCTACCACTAAAGCAGAATACATGGCTATTGCAGAAGCATGTAAAGAATCAGGTTGGCTGAAAGGTTGCTTTGTGGAGATAATTCTTGCATTAACTTGTTTTGTGACAGTCAGAGTGCCATTTACCTTACTAAGGATCAGATGTTCCATGAGAGAACGAAGCACATTGATGTCAAATATCATTATGTTTGAGACATTGTTGAGCAAGGTAAACTGAAGGTATGCAAGATTAGTACTCGTGATAATTCTGTTGATATGTTGACAAAGCCAGTTCCCGTTGCTAAGTTTGAGCTTTGCTCAGACTTAGTTCGTATAACTCATTAGCCCTAGTGGTTGTTTGGCGCCAAAAGTGTTTTCTTTGTTGTTCAGGGAGGAGGTTCTCATTCATGCTAGAAGATGGAATTTGTCTCAAGGTGGAGCTTGTTATGTTATGCTCCAAAATCAAGTATAAAGAGGGAGGCTAACTTCTGACGAGCGGGCGGAGCGAGGCCCGTGGCCGATAGGCTTGAGACGAGTCGAATGGATCAGTATTGACCTAAGTCACCTGTGTTATATACCTCTTGTAAGCCGCCACATGGAATAAGTTGATCGGTTGTAAATCCTCGGCGTTTGTAACCTCTTCGATATAGTGAAATTTGGCTGGCTGGCGCCCGTGGTTTTTTCCCCTTCGTGTTGGAGGGATTTTCCACATTAAAATCTCGTGTCCCTGCTTGTTCTTCGTTCTTCGTCGAGTTGATTTGCTTGTCGTATCTCTAACAATAAGAATATAGAAATTACTCATCATGCAAATAAGATGTGAAACACTAACTAAGTTGCACTTGATTGTAAATATGTTCTTAATCGTTGTGGCTCGATATTAGGTGATCGAAGCAAGATCTACTCTCCCATTTGTATCGATATATCCAGTCACTATTGGTGGACGGCTAACGATGTTGTCCACGGCAACAATAAAAACCACACGCTTTGTCAGATAAATTGTTCCGATTTTGCTGTTGGGGTGCATGATGTGCTGTTAATCATCTGCCCGAAAGTAATCTAAGAGCTAATTAAGTTCGGTCAGATAGCAAGGCACCATAGCTTAATTTTGGTAGCTTTATTAATTCCTCGTCAAAGATTCTGTTCCGTACCGTTCCTAGTAGCTAGTGGGATTGATCAGCTCAATAATGCAACAAACGTGGCTAGTAGTGCTCTACGCAATCGAAGCACTTGCATACACAGTTACCTTTTGCTTTAGAGGGATAGAGACGATTAAGGGGCATATCAACATGGACGGATGGCACAAAGTCACCTATATGTATGTGTGGCTAGATGCTGTTGTTGGAGAGGGAGAGGCAATCCAACATGATTCCATCGCATCAACAACTAGAATATTCCATATTGTCGATCCAGGAAAGCCAAAACGAATAATAAGTATCATCCATATATAATAGCACCTCCAACAGTATCTCCATTTATCTTTAAAAACCAAGAGTTGAATTTGAAATAGATCGAGAGAAGACCGATCTAGGCGAGACGGCCGCCATGCGCATATAGACCAAGGGCCTATAGTCACGCAAGGCGGAAAGTGCAGGCACAAAAAAAGTAGGAACCTGCCTTTCTTCTCCATGAAAATTGACTTATGTGAAAATTGACTTCAGACAACTTACAATTGGTTCACACGAATTAGGGATGGCAATGGATAGGGTATGTGCGGGTACAACCTCTTTCTACCCAAACCCATACCCATAGAAACTTTCTATACCCACCCACTTCAATACCCATGGGTATAAACTAACACCCATGCCCATACCCATCGGGTATCCTATACCCAATGGGTATCCATTGGGTACAATATATAGCATTCAAATTTTTAAGAGTTAGAGAAATGAGTTTAAAATACAAGTGATCATGGTAGATTAGTATAGCACGAATGTGGCCTCCTCCAGTGGGTGGCCTCTTGGCGGCATCAGGGGAGTATGAGCAACGGTTAGTGGAGGACCGACGGAGTGGAAGGCGGTGGTGGGAATTGGGGATCGCTGGATCGAGAGTTCGACAAGAGTCTGGTAGCGAAGAGTCGATATTTCATCTTTTTGAGGAGTCACATAGGACATAGGAGGAGTGGCGAGCAGGTGATTATGATCTATGACTTATTTGAGGAATACGAGATTTAGGGTTGGACCATATGAGTTGAATGTTAAGCTCACATGTTATAGGGGTTATTTTTTTTCTGGGTATCCATTGAGTTACCCATGAGCACAATTTCTTACCCATGCCCTGCCCATATATTTTGCGGGTATGGGTATCCATTACCCGTGGGTACAAAATCTCTCTAAGTCTTGCCCATACCAATTGTTTTCGGGTAGGGTACCCACGGATACCCATACCCATGGGCAAAACTTCCATCCCTAACACGAATATATTCATTCAAGTGAATCTGAATATTAACGTGTCGTCAAAAGATACTAACTCTG
The DNA here is from genome assembly GCF_018294505.1 of Triticum aestivum. Taxonomy (NCBI): domain Eukaryota; kingdom Viridiplantae; phylum Streptophyta; class Magnoliopsida; order Poales; family Poaceae; genus Triticum; species Triticum aestivum. Next base: position 606,082,985 of record NC_057803.1, read on the forward strand.
TGGAAAATATAGATGCCACGCCCGTGGAAAGTTTAGGGAAACGTCATACCCTACCGAGGGCGACGGGTTCATGTTTATATAGCCAGCGCTTATCTCTGGTACATGCGTACAGGTTGTTCAGATTATAGACTTGGGATACAAGTCATAGAGAAGAATATATTCGGTTACAAGAGATAGAACTAACTTAAACAACCAATGTATATCTCTACATCTCTACGAGTCCAACCTGGCTAAACCTGACGCATGTAGCATGTTTAACACTCCCCCTTAATCACAACTTATATAAGTTGAGATTACGCTTGAATTCTTCAAAGCTTTTTGTAGGCAACGGCTTTGTAAATCCATCAGCAACTTGATCTCTAGAGTGGATGAACCGAATCGCCAGTTGCTTGCTAGCAACTCTTTCTCTGACAAAATGGAAGTCTATTTCAATGTGCTTCATTCTGGCATGAAAAACTGGGTTAGCTGATAAGTATGTAGCACCAAGGTTGTCACACCATAAGCATGGAGCTAGAATCCGTTTAATGCCAAGTTCCCTTAGCAAAGACTAAACCCAGATAATTTCTGCTGTAGCATTTGCAAGAGCTTTGTATTCTGCCTCTGTACTTCTCGTGGTGGGCGCACGACAGATGCCAAGGGATGGCTAAAGAGAAGAGGAGGCTCGAGGGCGCTGGTGGACTCCAGAGGCGGGGTTGGCATGAGCGGGCGCGGGACGCCGGACATACCCAGGTTCGGGGCTCTCCGGAGAGATAATACCCCTAGTCCTGCCGAGTGTAGTTGGATGATCGATAGTACAATGTTGCTCCTGGAGCTGTATGGAGGAGGAAGGAAGCTGGCCAAGGCTTGGGCTGCTCCTTCTCTTCGGTGTTGCTGTTTTGTGGCTAGTCCTATGCTTACTTGCTCTTCTCTCGTATGTGTTTTCTGTTTGCCCTCTCGCCTGTCCCCTCATGATCATGGGCTCCCGGGGGGTTTTATAGTCCACCCCCCGGGGGTACAATGGTAATGTTACAAGTCGGTGGGTCCGTATTGTCGGTGTCCGGGAACCCGTGCTGGGTCCCGCTGAGGGCTTGTGGTTCGCCGGGTTCCCCTAGGTGCGGGCCCCGCATGCCTAGGGGGACTGTGCGTCGTCTTGTCGATCGTCAGGGTGTGGCCGAGTCGAGTCGCGTACAGTGCTCTCCGTCAGGTGGCCGCTTGCTGTCGTCGGTGGTGAAGGCGGGGGCACTGTAGCCACGCCGGCCCTGGTCAGCGGGTAGGTGAGGGGCACTGTTGCCACGTTCCTGCTGACCAGAGGCATGGGCGGGGCACTATTGCCTCGGTCATCGTTGAATGAAGTCTCGTCCCCATCATACGACCTGGATGGGACGGGAGTTGACCCGCTGGATTGCGTAGCACGCCACGGGTGGTGCTGGCTTGTCGAGGAGGCTTTGGCCGTGCCGGGTTCGGCTATCTTGCGCTAGTTTTTGGGGCCGAGTCAACGTGTCTTGCCGGGTCGGCTAGTCTGGCCAGCTTGCGGGGCTTGGCCGGGTCGAGCGACCCGGCCAAGTGCGTGCCGGTATTGAGGGGCGGTGCCAACCCTGTTGTATTTTGAAGAGGATCCGGGTTCCGTTGCCTGCCCGGGGTCCATCCCCCCGGAAGTAGTCCCCGAAGCTGCTAAGGTCCGTCATCTTCGGATGAGTGGGCCTTCGCAGTTTCCCCCTTAAGCAAGGTGGATTCTGCGAGCGCCAGGTCCGCCAACACCCACTGTGTGCCTGTTTTCTCGGAAACCGGATCGTGGCATCTCGGCCGTGGCGGGAACCGAGAAGTCTGGCGAATCTTGGGGTGATCCCTCGGGCTTTGCATAGGCGCCACATGGTGCCCGGAAGTCGGAGGGGCCGTACAGGCCACGCGCGTGACGGGACTGGACGACGGGCTGGGGCCCGCCGCCGCGTGCCCTCAGCCCAAGCGCGCGGATTTATTGCGGTGTTCGGGGGCCGGTTGCTCTTCCCCGGGCAGTTACTGCGTGTGTACGTGCGCACTTATTGTGGGGTAGTGGAACGGGCGCGTGCAGATGATCCCACTTCCCCCACTTCCCCATGTTCAAGCCGAGGGTTATAAATCGGGGGGCAGGGGGCAGCGGACATTATTCTCACTCGCGCCCTCCTGTCCCTTTGCTCTCGCTCCGCTCTTTGCAACTGACGCACTACGACGCCCGCTGCTCCGAGCAGAACTCCTTTGCCGTCTATCTTCCTTCTTCTTCCTTTGATCATGTCGCTGCCATCGGGCTCCTGGATGGGTTCGAATGTCACCTCCGAGGACATCACCCAACTCCGAGCGACGCGGCGCCTGCCGTGTGAGACGGACGTTGGCGTCCGCCTGCCACGCGGCGAGCAGAGGCCTCGGCCCGAGGGGCAGGAGCACGTGGTCTTCCTCATGCACTTCGAGCGTGGGTTCGGGCTGCCAGCGAGCGCCTTCTTCCGCGTGTTCCTGGAGTTCTTCAGGCTCCAGCCGCATCATCTTGGCGCCGGCTCCATCGTCCAGCTCTCCGGCTTCGTCACCCTCTGCGAGGGGTACCTGGGGATCGAGCCTACGATCGACCTCTGGGCGCGCTTCTTCTCCTTGAAGCAGCAGGGCCCGTTGGCCGGGGAGTTCGCCGATTGCGGCGCCGCCGTCATCTCGGAGCGGTCGGGGGTGGATTTCCCCAAGATCCGGCAGGAGGATTCTGCCAAGAAGTGGTAGAACTCCTTCTACGTTCGCAACCTCGGTGCGGATGGCATCAACCTTCCGGCCTTCGCCATCGCACTGCCGCGGGCGAAGACGAACTGGGGCTACTCGCCCAGGCGCCCGTCGCAGGAGATCGTCAATCTCTGCGAGCGGATGACGATGATGAGGAAGCCAGGAGGGGCTCACCGGCACCGACCTCCTCGCCGCGTTCATCAGGTGCCGGGTCCTTCCACTTCAGGGGCGCTCCTTCCTCATCGACGAAATGGTCGGCCTTCAAGACCCCAACCGCATGGGGTCGACGCGGCTGTCCGCGGAGCAGATCGCGCGCGGCGTGAATGACATCTCCAAGGCCACCTTGGGGAGGACTGGCAGTTCAGCAAGGCGCCGTACAGCCAGTCGAATCTGGCGCCGCAGGTGAGTGTTTGGTCTTCTTATTTTGCCGCCACACACCTTCTTATCCATCCTGACGCGACGCGGGGGTACTTCTGAACGCGATTCGGCAACCTTACGCCCGGGCCCCGTTGCAGGTGACGACGGTGGTGCCAGAGGAGCCCGCGGCTCATGGCGGGGAGGAGGAGGCCGAGTCCGACACCGGCGCTGGGCGTCGCGCGGGTAAGTCTCGTGTTTTTCTTCATGTGTCTTGAATTGCTGACCGCGGCATGGAACAGTCGGTGCCGACGCCAGTTTGTCGGTGTAGTGGTGTTGCGCGAGGGAGGCAGCGACATGGGCGGAGCCGGGTCCTTGCGTGGGGCGGCATGGAGCCGCCCGCATGGGAAAGACAGTGTCGCGCTGCGACCCCGGGCCCCGAAGCGCTCGGCGGACCCGGCCGGGTCTGGGAGGCCGGCCAAGAGGAAGCGCGGCGGCAGGGACGGGAGGCCAACCCCGGTCCCTGTCTTGGCAGGGTAAGTTTCATCTCTCGTTTGCGCTCAGATTTTTTTCTTGAGCTAGTCTTGTTTCTTTTCTGCCCATTCTGTCTTCTTCTTCAGGTTGCCAATCGCGCTGGCGAGGGTGGCGGCGGAAGCCGCGGCCGCCAAAGGGGTCGCGTTCTGTAGGAGCCCGTCCGACCTCGCCGACCAGGCCGAGGTGGAGGGACGGGCCGACTCAGACCTCGGCCTGGATTCGAATGACGCCGAAGCCTTGGCCTGGAAGAACATGAATCGGGCCACAGCGGAGCTGGAGGCGGCGTCAGTCTGTGCTTGGACCAACGCGACGTCGGCATTGGCACGGAGCCGTCCTGGCGCGAGATGCCGGAGGGCACAGTGGTGGGCGCGCGACGGTCTTTGAGCCATCATCGGTGGGGGAGTGCGGCCGTGCAGGCCGGACTGTGGTGGTGATCCCCGATCGGGTGGTCGTGGAGGTGGCGGATGACAGCCCGCCGCGGGCCGACGTGGTCGAGCGAGCGGGGACTGATGGTGGTGGAGGTGGCGTCGTTTTTGAAGAGATGATGCGGGTGGCGATGTTGGAGGCACGCCGGTTTTGGAGGAGGCACCACGGGCGGCGGTGCCGGAGGCCACCCCGGCGGCTGGGCCAGAGACGGCGACGAAGGGCGTTCCGGCGTCCGGGTCAGAGACGGCGATGCAGGGCATCCCAGCGTCGGGGTCGTCGTCCGCTGGGCGGCGTTGGAGGAGGTGCTGGCCGCGTCACAAGCGGCCAGCGCGGAGTACGCCTTGGTGCCCCGGCAGGGAGGGCGCCGAGCTGCCGTGCCGCAGCTGGCGCGGAGCGGGGGCGCCGTTGTCTTTGGGCCTCAGACCCAGAAGGAGACGGCATCGGACGCCGTCAGTTGCTACGTCTTGAGCCTGCGTTGGTTTTCCTGGAAGAGGAAGGGATGATGCAGCAGAGTAGCGTAAGTATTTCCCTCAGTTTTTGAGAACCAAGGTATCAATCCAGTAGGAGCCCACGCTCAAGTCCCTCGTACCTGCACAAAGCGATAGCTACTCGCAACCAACGCGATTAGGGGTTGTCAAGCCGTTCACAGTCACTTACGAGAGTGAGATTTGATAGATAGAATATTTTTGGTATTTTTGATATAAAGATGCAAAGTAAAAAAGTAAAAGCAAAGTAAATAGCAAAACAATATAAAAGTGATGGAGATTGATATGATGAGAATAGCCCCAGGGGCCATAGGTTTCACTAGTGGCTTCTCTCAAGAGCATAAGTATTCTACGGTGGGTGAACAAATTATTATGGAGCAATTGATAGAATTGAGCATAATAATGAGAATATCTAGGCATGATCATGTATATAGGCATCACGTCTGTGACAAGTAGATCGAAACGATTCTGCATCTACTACTATTACTCCACTCATCGACCGCTATCCAGCATGCATCTAGAGTATTAAGTTAAAAACAGAGTAACGCCTTAAGCAAGATGACATGATGTAGAGAGATAAATTCATGCAATATGAAATAAACCCCATCTTGTTATCCTTGATGGCAACGATACAATACGAGCCTTGCTGCCCCTTCTGTCACTGGGTAAGGACACCGCAAGATCGAACCCAAAGCTAAGCACTTCTCCTATGGCAAGAACTACCAATCTAGCTGGCCAAACAAAACGGATAATTCGAAGAGACTTACAAAGATAACCAATCATGCAAAAAAGAATTCAGAGAAGATTCAAATATTATTCATAGATAGACTTGATCATAAACCCACAATTCATCGGTCTCAACAAACACACCGCAAAAAAGAAGATTACATCGAATAGATCTCCACAAGAGAGGGGGAGAACTTTGTATTGAGATTCAAAGAGAGAGAAGAAGCCATCTAGCTACTAACTATGGACCCGAAGGTCTGAGGTAAACTACTCACACTGTTGGAAATATGCCCTAGAGGCAATAATAAAAGCATTATTATTATATTTCCTTGTTCATGATAATTGTCTTTATTCATGCTATAATTGTGTTATCTGGAAATCGTAATACATGTGTGAATAATAGACACCAACATGTCCCTAGTAAGCCTCTAGTTGACTAGCTCATTGATCAACAGATAGTCATGGTTTCCTGACTATGGACATTGGATGTCATTGATAACAAGGTCACATCATTAGGAGAATGATGTGATGGACAAGACCCAATCCTAAACATAGCACAAGATCGTATAGTTCGTTTGCTAGAGTTTTCCAATGTCAAGTATCTTTTCCTTAGACCATGAGATCGTGTAACTCCCGGATACCGTAGGAGTGCTTTGGGTGTACCAAACGTCACAACGTAACTGGGTGACTATAAAGGTATATTACGGGTATCTCCGAAAGTGTCTGTTGGGTTGACACGGATCAAGACTGGGATTTGTCACTCCGTATGACGGAGAGGTATCACTGGGCCCACTCGGTAATGCATCATCATAATGAGCTCAAAGTGACCAAGTGTCTGGTCACGGGATCATGCATTACGGTATGAGTAAAGTGACTTGCCGGTAACGAGATTGAACGAGGTATTGGGATACCGACGATCGAATCTCGGGCAAGCAACATACCGATTGACAAAGGGAATTGTATACGGGGTTGCTTGAATCCTCGACTTCGTGGTTCATCCGATGAGATCATCGAGGAGCATGTGGGAGCCAACATGGGTATCCAGATCCCGCTGTTGGTTATTGACCGGAGAGCGATCTCGGTCATGTCTACATGTCTCCCGAACCCGTAGGGTCTACACACTTAAGGTTCGGTGATGCTAGGGTTGTAGGAATATGTATATGCAGTAACCCGAATGTTGTTCGGAGTCTCAGATGAGATCCCGGACGTCACGAGGAGTTCCGGAATGGTCCGGAGGTAAATAATTATATATATGAAGTGCTATTTCGGGCATCGGGACAAGTTTTGGGGTCACCGGTATTGTACCGGGACCACCGGAAGGGTCCCGGGGGTCCACCGGGTGGGGCCACCTGTCCCGGGGGGCCACATGGGCTGTAGGGGGTGCGCCTTGGCTTACATGGGCCAAGGGCACCAGCCCCAAGAGGCCCATGCGCCTAGGGTTTCAAGGAGGGAAGAGTCCCAAAGGGGGAAGGCACCCCTAGGTGCCTTGGGGAGGAGGGATTCCTCCCCTTGGCCGCACCCCCCTAGGAGATTAGATCTCCTAGGGCCGGCGCCCCCCCCCTTGGCCCTCCTATATATAGTGGGGAGATGGAGGACTTCTTACCTTGATCTTTGGTGCCTCCCTCTCCCTCTCCAACACATCCTCCTCCTCCATAGTGCTTGGTGAAGCCCTCCCGGAGTACTGCAGCTCCATCAACACCACGCCGTCGTGCTGCTGCTGGAGTCATCTCCCTCAACCTCTCCTTCCCCCTTGCTGGATCAAGAAGAAGGAGACGTTACGCTGACCGTACGTGTGTTGACGCGGAGGTGCCGTCCGTTCGGCGCTAGGATCTCCGGTGATTTGAATCACGTCGAGTACGCCTTCCTCATCCCCGTTCTTTGAACGCTTCCGCGCGTGATCTACAAAGGTATGTAAATGCAATCCGATCACTCATTTCTAGATGAACTCCTAGATGGATCTTGGTGAAACTGTTGGAAAATTTTTGTTTTCTACAACGTTCCCCAACAGTGGTATCAGAGCTAGGTCTATGCGTAGTTCTCTTGCACGAGTAGAACACAATTTGTTGTGGGTGTTGATGTTGTCAACTTTCTTGCCGCTACTAGTCTTATCTTGCTTCAACGGTATTGTGGGATGAAGCGGCCCGGACCAACCTTACACGTACGCTTACGTGAGACCGGTTCCACCGACTAACATGCACAAGTTGCATAAGGTGGCTGGCACGTGTCTATCTCTCCTACTTTAGCTGGAGCGGATTTGATGAAAAGGGTCCTTATGAAGGGTAAATAGAAGTTGATAAATCACGTTGTGGCTTTCACGTAGGTAAGAAAACGTTCTTGCTAGAACCCTACTTTGGCCACGTAAAACTTGCAACAACAATTAGAGGACGTCTAACTTGTTTTTGCAGCAAGTGCTTTGTGATATGATATGGCCAAAGTTGTGATGAATGATGAATGATCTATATGTGATGTATGAGATGTTCATGCTATTGTAATAGGAATCACGACTTGCATGTCGATGAGTATGACAACCGGCAGGAGCCATAGGAGTTGTCTATATTTTTTGACCTGCGTGTCATTGAGAAACGCCATGTAAATTACTTTACTTTATTGCTAAATGCGTTAGCCATCGTAGTAGAAGTAATAGTTGGTGAGCAACTTCATGGAGGCACAATGATGGAGATCATGATGATGGAGATCATGGTGTCATGCCGGTGACAAGATGATCATGGAGCCCCAAGATGGAGATCAAAGGAGCTATGTGATATTGGCCATATCATGTCACTATTATTATTTGATTGCATGTGATGTTTATCATGTTTTTCATCTTGTTTGCTTAGAACGACGGTAGTAAATAAGATGATCCCTCATAATAATTTCAAGAAAGTGTTCCCCCTAACTGTGCACCGTTGCGACAGTTCGTTGTTTCGAAGCACCACGTGATGATCGGGTGTGATAGATTCTAACGTTCACATACAACGGGTGTAAGACAGATTTACACATGCAAAACACTTAGGTTGACTTGACGAGCCTAGCATGTATAGACATGGCCTCGGAACACAGAAGACCGAAAGGTCAAGCATGAGTCGTATAGAAGATACGATCAACATGAAGATGTTCACCGACGTTGACTAGTCCGTCTCACGTGATGATCGGACACGGCCTAGTTAACTCGGATCATGTTATACTTGGATGATTGGAGGGATGTCTATCTAAGTGGGAGTTCATTGAATAATTTGATTAGATGAACTTAGTCTAAAATCTTTACAATATGTCTTGTAGATCAAATGGCCAACGTAGTCCTCAACTTCAAAGCGTTCCTAGAGAAAACCAAGCTGAAAGACGATGACAACAACTACACAGACTGGGTCCGGAACCTGAGGATCATCCTCATAGCTGCCAAGAAAGATTATGTCCTACAAGCACCGCTAGGTGACACACCTGTTCTCCCTGCAGAACAAGACATTATGAACGCTTGGCAGGCACGTACCGATGACTACTCCCTCGTTCAGTGTGCCATGCTTTACAGCTTAGAGCCGGGGCTCCAAAAGTGTTTTGAGAGACACGGAGCATATGAGATGTTCGAAGAGCTGAAAATGGTTTTCCAAGCTCATGCGCGGGTCGAGAGATATGAAGTCTCCGACAAATTCTTCAGTTGTAAGATGGAGGAAAATAGTTCTGTCAGTGAGCACATACTCACAATGCCTGGGTTACATAACCACTTGACTCAGCTGGGAGTTAATCTCCCGGATGACGCGGTCATTGACAGAATCCTCTAGTCGCTTCCACCGAGCTACAAGAGCTTTGTGATGAACTTCAATATGCAGGGGATGGAAAAGACCATTCCTGAAGTATTTGCAATGCTGAAATCAGCAGAGGTAGAAGTCAAAAAGGAACATCAAGTGTTGATGGTGAATAAAACCACTAAGTTCAAGAAAGGCAAGGGTAAGAAAACCTTCAAGAAAGACGGCAAGGGAGTTGCCGTGCCCGGCAAGCAAGCTGCCGGGAAGAAGCCAAAGAATGGACCTAAGCCCGAGACTCAGTGCTTTTATTGCAAGGAAAGTGGTCACTGGAAGCGGAACTGCCCCAAATACTTAGCGGACAAGAAGGCCGGCAAAACGAAAGGTATATGTGATATACATGTAATTGATGTGTACCTTACCAGTACTCGTAGTAGCTCCTAGGTATTTGATACCGGTGCAGTTGCTCACATTTGTAACTCAAAGCAGGAGCTGTGGAATAAGCGGAGACTGGCGAAGGACGAGGTGACGATGCGTGTCGGGAATGGTTCCAAGGTCGATGTGATCGCCGTCGGCACGCTACCTCTACATTTACCTACGGGATTAGTTTTGAACCTCAATAATTGTTATTTAGTGCCAAGTTTGAGCATGAACATTGTATCAGCATCTCGTTTAATACGAGATGGCTAGTCATTTAAATCTGAGAATAATGGTTGTTCTATTTATATGAGAGATATGTTTTATGGTCATGCTCCAATGGTGAATGGTTTATTCTTAATGAATCTCGAGCATAATGCTACACATATTCATAGTGTGAGTACCAAAAGATGTAAGATTGATAATGATAGTCCCACATACTTGTGGCACTGCCGCCTTGGTCACATAGGTGTCAAACGCATGACGAAGCTCCATGCTGATGGACTTTTAGAGTCTCTTGATTACGAATCATTTGACACGTGCGAACCATGCCTCATGGGTAAAATGACCAAGACTCCGTTCTCAGGAACAATGGAGCGAGCAACCAACTTATTGGAAATCATACATACTGATGTGTGCGGTCCAATGAGTGTTGAGGCTCGCGGTGGCTATCGTTATGTTCTCACCCTCACTGATGACTTGAGTAGATATGGGTATGTCTACTTAATGAAACACAAGTCTGAGACCTTTGAAAAGTTCAAGGAATTTCAGAGTGAGGTTGAGAATCAACGTGACAGGAAAATCAAGTTCCTGCGATCAGATCGTGGGGGAGAATACTTGAGTCACGAGTTTGGCACACACTTAAGAAAATGTGGAATAGTTTCACAGCTCACGCCGCCTGGAACACCTCAGCGTAATGGTGTGTCCGAACGTCGTAATCGCACTCTATTAGATATGGTGCGATCTATGATGTCTCTTGCCGATTTACCGCTATCTTTTTGGGGCTATGCTTTAGAGACTGCCGCATTCACTTTAAATAGGGCTCCGTCGAAATCCGTTGAGACGACACTGTTTGAATTATGGTTTGGGAAGAAACCTAAGCTGTCGTTTCTAAAAGTTGGGGATTCGATGCTTATGTCAGGAAACTTCAACCTGAAAAGCTCGAACCCAAGTCGGAAAAATGTGTCTTCATAGGATACCCTAAAGAAACTATTGGGTATACCTTCTACCTCAGATCCGAAGGCAAGATCTTTGTTGCCAAGAATGGATCCTTTCTAGAGAAGGAGTTTCTCTCGAAAGAAGTAAGTGGGAGGAAAGTAGAACTTGATGAAGTATTACCTCTTGAACCGGAAAATGGCGCAACTCAAGAAAATGTTCCTGAGGTGCCTGCACCGACTAGAGAGGAAGTTAATGATGATGATCAAGATACTTCTGATCAAGCTCCTACTGAAATTCGAAGGTCCACAAGGACACGTTCCGCACCAGAGTGGTACGGCAACCCTGTCTTGGAAATCATGTTGTTAGACAACGGTGAACCTTCGAACTATGAAGAAGCGATGGCGGGCCCGGATTCCGACAAATGGCTAGAAGCCATGAAATCCGAGATAGGATCCATGTATGAAAACGAAGTATGGACTTTGACTGACTTGCCCGTTGAGCGGCGAGCCATAGAAAATAAATGGATCTTCAAGAAGAAGACAGACGCGGATGGTAATGTGACCATCTATAAAGCTCGGCTTGTCGCTAAGGGTTATCGACAAGTTCAAGGGGTTGACTACGATGAGACTTTCTCACCGGTAGCGAAGCTAGAGTCCGTCCGAATCATGTTAGCGATTGCCGCATTCTATGATTATGAAATATGGCAAATGGACGTCAAAACGGCATTCCTTAATGGTTTCCTTAAGGAAGAATTGTATATGATGCAGCCAGAAGGTTTTATCGATCCTACGAATGCTGACAAGGTGTGCAAGCTCCAACGCTCGATTTATGGGCTGGTGCAAGCATCACGGAGTTGGAACATTCGCTTTGATGAGATGATCAAAGCGTTTGGGTTTACACAGACTTATGGAGAAGCCTGCGTTTACAAGAAAGTGAGTGGGAGCTCTGTAGCATTTCTCATATTATATGTAGATGACATACTTTTGATGGGAAATGATATAGAGCTTTTGGACAGCATCAAGGCCTACTTGAATAAGAGTTTTTCAATGAAGGACCTTGGAGAAGCTGCTTATATATTAGGCATCAAGATCTACAGAGATAGATCAAGACGCCTCATAGGTCTTTCACAAAGCACATACCTTGATAAGATATTGAAGAAGTTTAATATGGATCAGTCTAAGAAGGGGTTCTTGCCTGTGTTACAAGGTGTGAGATTGAGCTCAGCTCAATGTCCGACCACGGCAGAAGATATAGAAGAGATGAGTGTCATCCCCTATGCCTCAGCCATAGGTTCTATTATGTATGCCATGCTGTGTACCAGACCTGATGTAAACCTTGCCGTAAGTTTGGTAGGAAGGTACCAAAGTAATCCCGGCAAGGAACACTGGACAGCGGTCAAGAATATCCTAAAGTACCTGAAAAGGACTAAGGAAATGTTTCTCGTTTATGGAGGTGACGAAGAGCTCGTCGTAAAGGGTTACGTCGACGCTAGCTTCGACACAGATCTGGATGACTCTAAGTCACAAACCGGATACGTGTATATTTTGAATGGTGGGGCAGTAAGCTGGTGCAGTTGCAAGCAGAGCGTCGTGGCGGGATCTACATGTGAAGCGGAGTACATGGCAGCCTCGGAGGCAGCGCATGAAGCAATTTGGGTGAAGGAGTTCATCACCGACCTAGGAGTCATACCCAATGCGTCGGGGCCGATCAAGCTCTTCTGTGACAACACTGGAGCTATTGCTCTTGCCAAGGAGCCCAGGTTTCACAAGAAGACAAGGCACATCAAGCGTCGCTTCAACTCCATTCGTGAAAATGTTCAAGATGGAGACATAGATATTTGTAAAGTACACACGGACCTGAATGTAGCAGATCCGTTGACTAAACCTCTCCCTAGAGCAAAACATGATCAACACCAGAATTCCATGGGTGTTCGATTCATCACAATGTAACTAGATTATTGACTCTAGTGCAAGTGGGAGACTGTTGGAAATATGCCCTAGAGGCAATAATAAAAGCATTATTATTATATTTCCTTGTTCATGATAATTGTCTTTATTCATGCTATAATTGTGTTATCCGGAAATCGTAATACATGTGTGAATAATAGACACCAACATGTCCCTGGTAAGCCTCTAGTTGACTAGCTCGTTGATCAACAGATAGTCATGGTTTCCTGACTATGGACATTGGATGTCATTGATAACGAGATCACATCATTAGGAGAATGATGTGATGGACAAGACCCAATCCTAAACATAGCACAAGATCGTATAGTTTGTTTGCTAGAGTTTTCCAATGTCAAGTATCTTTTCCTTAGACCATGAGATCGTGTAACTCCCGGATACCGTAGGAGTGCTTTGGGTGTACCAAACATTACAACGTAACTGGGTGACTATAAAGGTATATTACGGGTATCTCCGAAAGTGTCTGTTGGGTTGACACGGATCAAGACTAGGATTTGTCACTCCGTATGACGGAGAGGTATCACTGGGCCCACTCGGTAATGCATCATCATAATGAGCTCAAAGTGACCAAGTGTCTGGTCACGGGATCATGCATTACGGTACGAGTAAAGTGACTTGCCGGTAACGAGATTGAACAAGGTATTGGGATACCGATGATCGAATCTCGGGCAAGTAACATACCATTGACAAAGGGAATTGTATACGGGGTTGCTTGAATCCTCGACATCGTGGTTCATCCGATGAGATCATCGAGGAGCATGTGGGAGCCAACATGGGTATCCAGATCCCGCTGTTGGTTATTGACCGGAGAGCGATCTCGGTCATGTCTACATGTCTCCCGAACCCGTAGGGTCTACACACTTAAGGTTCGGTGACGCTAGGGTTGTAGGGATATGTATATGCAGTAACCTGAATGTTTTTCGGAGTCCCGGATGAGATCCCGGACGTCACGAGGAGTTCCGGAATGGTCCGGAGGTAAAGAATTATATATAGGAAGTGCTATTTCGGGCATCGGGACAAGTTTCGGGGTCACCGGTATTGTACCGGGACCATCGGAAGGGTCCCGGGGGTCCACCGGGTGGGGCCACCTGTCCTGGGGGGCCACATGGGCTGTAGGGGGTGTGCCTTCGCCTACATGGGCCAAGGGCACCAGCCCCAAGAGGCCCATGCGCCTAGGGTTTCAAGGAGGGAAGAGTCCCAAAGGGGGAAGGCACCCCTAGGTGCCTTGGGGAGGAGGGATTCCTCCCCTTGGCCGCACCCCCTAGGAGATTAGATCTCCTAGGGCCGGCGCCCCCCTTGGCCCTCCTATATATAGTGGGGAGATGGAGGACTTCTTACCTTGATCTTTGGTGCCTCCCTCTCCCTCTCCAACACATCCTCCTCCTCCATAGTGCTTGGCGGAGCCCTGCCGGAGTACTGCAGCTCCATCAACACCACGCCGTCGTGCTGCTGCTGGAGCCATCTCCCTCAACCTCTCCTTCCCCCTTGCTGGATCAAGAAGAAGGAGACGTTACACTGACCGTACGTGTGTTGAACACGGAGGTGCCGTCCGTTCGGCGCTAGGATCTCCGGAGATTCGAATCACGTCGAGTACGCCTTCCTCATCCCCGTTCTTTGAACGCTTCCGCGCGTGATCTACAAAGGCATGTAGATGCAATCCGATCACTCGTTGCTAGATGAACTCCTAGATGGATCTTGGTGAAACCGTAGGAAAATTTTTGTTTTCTGCAACGTTCCCCAACACACACTTCATCGGAGGGGCTAGGATGATGTAGAAGCCCTTCGTGATGACGACCCTATTCTGGCGGAGCTCCGGAACAGGCCCCAAGATGAGATCTCGTGGATACAGAAAGTTGTGGTGGTGGAATTAGGTTTTTGGCTCCTATTCTGATCGTTTGGGGGTACGTGTGTATATATAGGAGGAAGGAGTACGTCGGTGGAGAACCGAGGGGCCGACGAGGCAAGGGGGCGCCCCCACCCCCCCATCCTCGTGACCACCTCTTTGATCCCTTTCAGTAGGGTCCAAGTCTCCTGGATCACGTTCGGTGAGAAAATCACGTTTCCGAAGATTTTATTCCGTTTGGACTCCGTTTGATATTCTGTTTATCTGAAACACTGAAATAGGCAAAAAAACAGCAATTCTGGGCTGGGCCTCCGGTTAATAGGTTAGTCCCAAAAATAATATAAAAGTGGAAAATAAAGCCCAATATAGTCCAAAACAGTAGATAATATAGCATGGAGCAATCAAAAATTATAGATACGTTGGAGACGTATCAGGCATCCCCAAGCTTAATTCATGCTCGTCCTCGAGTAGGTAAATGATAAAAAGAAAATTTTTGATGCGGAGTGCTACTTGGCATAATTTCAATACAAATCTTCTTAATTGTGGTATGAATATTCAGATTAGAAAGATTCAAGACAAAAGTTTATATTGACATAGAAAATAATAATACTTCAAGCACACTAACAAAGCAATTATGTCTTCTCAAAATAACTTGGCCAAAGAAAGTTATCCCTACAAAATCATATAGTCTGGCTATGCTCCATCTTCCCCACACAAAGTATATAAATCATGCACAACCCCGATGACAAGCCAAGCAATTGTTTCATACTCTAACTTTTTCAAAACTTTTTCAATCTTCACGCAATACATGAGCATGAGCCATGGATATAGCACTATAGGTGGAATAGAATGGTGGTTGTGGAGAAGACAAAAAGGAGAAGATAGTCTCACATCGACTAGGCGTATCAACGGGCTATGGAGATGCCCATCAATAGATATCAATGTGAGTGAGTAGGGATTGCCATGCAACGGATGCACTAGAGCTATAAATGTATGAAAGCTCAACAAAAGAAACTAGTGGGTGTGCATCCAACTTTCTTGCTCATGAAGACCTAGGGCAATTTGAGGAAGCCCATCATTGGAATATACAAGCCAAGTTCTATAACGTAAAATTCCCACTAGTATATGAAAGTGACAACATATGAGACTCTCTATATGAAGAACATGGTTCTACTTTGAAGCACAATATATGAGACTTGCTATATCATGGCGCTACTTTGAAGCACAAGTGTGGAAAAAAAGGATAGTAGCATTGCCCCTTTTTATTTTTTTGGGCCTTCTTTTTTTATTTTTTGGCCTTTCCCTTTTTTTATTTGGGACAATGCTCTATTGAATGATGATCACCACACTTCTATTTATTTACAACTCAATGATTACAACTCGATACTAAAACAATGTATGACTCTATATGAATGCCTCCGTCGGTGTACCGGGATATGCAATGAATCAATAGTGACAAGTATTAAAGAATTATGAACGGTGGCTTTGCCACAAATACTATGTCAACTACATGATCATGCTAAGCAATATGACAATGATGGATGTGTCATGATGAACTAGATGATGGAAAGTTGCATGGCAATATATCTCGGAATGGCTATGGAAATGCCATAATAGGTAGGTATGGTGTCTGTTTTGAGGAAGGTATATGGTAGGTGTATGATACCGGCGAAAGTTGCGCGGTATTAGAGAGGCTAGCAAGGGTGGAAGGGTGGGAGTGCATATAATCCATGGACTCAACATTAGTCATAAAGAACTCATATACTTATTGCAAAAATTTAGAAGTTACCAAAGCAAAGTATTACGCGTATGCTCCTAGGGGGATAGATTGGTAGGAAAAGACCATCGCTCATCCCCGACCGCCACTCATAAGGAAGACAATCAATAAATAAATCATGCTCCGACTTCATCACATAACGGTTCACCATACGTGCATGCTACGGGACTCACAAACTTCAACACAAGTATTCTTTAAATTCACAACTACTCAACTAGCATCACTTTAATATTATCACCTCCATATCTCAAAACAATTATCATGCTTCAATCTTTTCTTAGTATTCAACACACTCAAAAGAAAGTTTCACAAATCTTGAATACCAAGCATATTATTATTAGGCAAATTACCATGCTATTAAGAGATTCTCAAATTAATTTAAGTGAAGCATGAGAGATCAATAGTTTCTTTAAAATGAATCCATCACCGTGCTCTAAAAGATCTAAGTGAAGCACATAGAGCAAAATTATCTAGCTCAAAAGGATATAAGTGAAGCACATAGAGCAAAATTATCTAGCTCAAAAGATATAAGTGAAGCACATAGAGCAAAACTATCTAGCTCAAAGGATATAAATGAAGCACATAGAGTATTCTATCAAGTTTTAATTCATGTATGGCTCTCTCATAAGGTGTGTACAGCAAGGATGATTGTGGCATACCAACAAAGAAAGACACAAATAATACAAGACGCTCCAAGCAAAACACATATCATGTTGGTGAATGAAAATATAGCACCAAGTAAATTACCGATGGAAGTGGACAAAAAGAGGGGATGCCTTCCGGGGCATCCCCAAGCTTTGACTTTTTGGTGTCCTTGGATTATCTTGGGGGTGCCATGGGCATCCCCAAGCTTACGCTCTTGCCACTCCTTGTTCCATGATCCATCAAAAGAATTCACTCAAAACTTGAAAACTTCACAACACAAAACTCAAAATAGAAAACTCATGAGCTCCGTTAGCGAAAGAAAACAAAAGACCACTTCAAGGTACTGTAATGAACTCATTCTTTATTTATATTGGTGTTAAACCTACTGTATTCCAACTTCTCTATGGATTATAAACTATTTTACTAGACATAGATTCATCAAAATAAGCAAACAACACACGAAAAACAGAATCTGTCAAAAACAGAACAGTCTGTAGTAATCTGTAGCTAGCGCAAGATTTGGAACCCAAAAAATTCTAAAATAAATTTCTGGACGTGAGGAATTTATCTATTAATAATCTTAAGAAAGAATTAACTAAATATCACTCTTCAAATAAAAATGACAGCAGTTCTCGTGAGCGCTAAAGTTTCTGTTTTTTACAGCAAGTTCAACAAGACTTTCCCCAAGTCTTCCCAACGGTTCTACTTGGCACAAACACTAATTAAACACACAAAAAAACAACCAAAACAGCGTCTAAATAATTTATTTATTACTAAACAGGATCAAAAGGCAAGGAATAAAAATAAAATTAGGTTGCCTCCCAACAAGCGCTATCGTTTAACGCCCCTAGCTAGGCATAACAAGCAAGGATAGATCTAGGTATTGCCATCTTTGGTAGGCAATCCATAAGTGGCTCTCATGATAGTTTCATATGGTAATTTTATTTTCTTTCTTGGAAAGTGTTCCATGCCCTTTTTAATGGAAATTGAAATCTAATATTCCCTTCCTTCATATCAATAATCGCACCAACCGTTCTAAGGAAAGGTCTACCAAGAATAATAGGGCAAGAAGGATTGCAATCTATATCAAGAACAATGAAATCTACGGGCACATAATTCCTATTTGCAACAATAAGAATATCATTAATTCTTCCCATAGGCTTCTTAATAGTGGAATCCGCAAGATGCAAGTTTAGAGAGCAATCATCAAAATTATGGAAATCTAGTAAATCACACAAAGTCTTGGAAATAGTAGAGACACTAGCACCCAAATCACACAAAGCATAAAACTCATGATCTTTAATTTTAATTTTAATAGTTGGTTCCCACTCATCATAGTGTTTTCTAGGGATAGAAACTTTCAACTCAAGTTTTTCTTCATAGGATTGCATCAAGGCATCAACAATATGTTCGGTGAAGGCTTTATTTCGACTATAAGCATGTGGAGAATTTAGCACGGATTGCAACAAGGAAATACAATCAATCAAAGAGCAATTTTCATAATTAAATTCCTTGAAATCCAATATAGTGGGTCTAGCAACATCTAGATTTTTATTTCTTTCAATCCCACTTTCATCAGTTTCATCATTAAGATCTAAACACTCCGAATTTTTAGAACGCCTTCTAGGTAAAGGAAGATCATATTCAGTTTCATCAAGCATCATATTGCAAAATAAAGATTTAATTGGAGACACATCAATAACTTTTAGATCTTCATCTTGATTTTCATAGGAATTGGAAGAACACGCTTTAATTAATAAAGGCATCTTTGGAAGCACGCATCCTAGTGGTTCTTTCTTTACACTCATCAATTGAAATTCTCATGGCTTTTACAGACTCATTAATATCATGCTTAGGTGGAATAGATCTAAGTTTTGAAGCATCAACATCAAGAGCAATTCTATCAACGTTCCTAGCCAAATCATCAATCTTAAGCAATTTTTCCTCAATCATAGCATTAAAATTCTTTTGCGAAGAAATAAATTCTTTAATATTAGATTCAAAATCAGAGGGCATCTTATTATAATTTCCATAAGAATTGTTGTAGGAATTCCCATAATTATTAGAAGGATTACTAGGATATGGCCTAGGATTAAAATTCCCTCTATAAGCGTTGTTACCAAAATTATTCCTACCAACAAAATTCACATCCATAGATTCATTATTATTCTCAATCAAAGTAGACAAAGGCATATCATTAGGATCAGAAGAAACACTCTTAGTAGCAAATAATTTCATAAGTTCATCCATCTTTCCACTCAACACATTAATTTCTTCTATCGCATGAATTTTTTTGTTAGAAGTTCTTTCAGTATGCCATTGAGAATAATTAACCATAATATTATCTAGGAGTTTAGTAGCATCTCCTAAAGTGATTTCCATAAAAGTGCCTCCCGCGGCCGAATCTAAAAGATTTCTAGAAGCAAAATTCAATCTGGCATAAATTTTTTATATAATCATCCACAAATTCAAACCATGAGTAGGGCAATTACGTATCATTAATTTCATTCTCTCCCAAGCTTGTGCAACATGTTCATGATCAAGTTGTTTAAAGTTCATTATATTGTTTCTAAGAGAGATGATCTTAGCGGGAGGAAAATACTTAGAGATAAAAGCATCTTTGCATTTGTTCCATGAATCAATACTATTCTTAGGCAAAGACGAAAACCAAGCTTTAGCACGATCTCTAAGCGAAAAAGGAAATAGCTTCAATTTAACGACATCATTATTGACATCTTTTTCTTTTGCATATCACATAAATCAACGAAGCTATTCAGATGAGTAGCGGCATCTTCACTAGGAAGGCCGGCGAATTGATCTTTCATAACAAGATTCAACAAAGCAGTATTAATTTCACAAGATTCAGCATCGGTAAGAGGAGCAATCGGAATTCTAAGGAAATCATTATTATTGGTGTTGGTGAAGTCACACAATTTGGTAGTATCTTGAGCCATCGCGACAAACAAGCAATCTAACACACGGGCAAACAAAAAGCAAGCGGACAAAAGAGGCAAACAGAGAGGGAGGATAGAGAGAGAGGGCGAATAAAACGGCAAGGGTGAATTGGAGGGAGAGGAAAACGAGAGGCAAATGGCAAATAATGTAATGCGAAAGATAGGGATTGTGATGGGTACTTGGTATGTTGACTTTTTGCGTAGACTCCCCGACAACGGCGCCAGAAATCCTTCTTGCTACGTCTTGAGCTTGCGTTGGTTTTCCCCGAAGAGGAAGGGATGATGCAGCAGAGTAGCATAATTATTTCTCTCAGTTTTTGAGAACCAAGGTATCAATCCAGTAGGAGCCCACGCTCAAGTCCCTCGTACCTGCACAAAGCGATAGCTACTCGCAACCAACGCGATTAGGGGTTGTCAAGCCCTTCACAGTCACTTACGAGAGTGAGATCTGATAGATAGAATATTTTTGGTATTTTTGATATAAAGATGCAAAGTAAAAAAGTAAAAGCAAAGTAAATAGCAAAACAATATAAAAGTGATGGAGATTGATATGATGAGAATAGACCCAGGGGCCATAGGTTTCACTAGTGGCTTCTCTCAAGAGCATAAGTATTCTACAGTGGGTGAACAAATTATTATTGAGCAATTGATAGAATTGAGCATAATAATGAGAATATCTAGGCATGATCATCTATATAGGCATCACGTCTGTGACAAGTAGATTGAAACGATTCTGCATCTACTACTATTACTCCACTCATCGACCGCTATCCAGCATGCATCTAGAGTATTAAGTTAAAAACAGAGTAACACCTTAAGCAAGATGACATGATGTAGAGAGATAAATTCATGCAATATGAAATAAACCCCATCTTGTTATCCTCGATGGCAACGATACAATACGTGCCTTGCTGCCCCTTCTGTCACTGGGTAAGGACACCACAAGATCGAACCCAAAGCTAAGCACTTCTCCTATGGCAAGAACTACCAATCTAGTTGGCCAAACAAAACGGATAATTCGAAGAGACTTGCAAAGATAACCAATCATGCATAAAAGAATTCAGAGAAGATTCAAATATTATTCATAGATAGACTTGATCATAAACCCACAATTCATCGGTCTCAACAAACACACCGCAAAAAAGAAGATTACATCGAATAGATCTCCACAAGAGAGGAGGATAACTTTGTATTGAGATTCAAAGAGAGAGAAGAAGCCATCTAGCTACTAACTATGGACCCGAAGGTCTGAGGTAAACTACTCACACTGCATCGGAGGGGCTAGGATGATGTAGAAGCCCTTCGTGATGACGACCCTATTCTGGCGGAGCTCCGGAACAGGCCCCAAGATGGGATCTCGTGGATACAGAAAGTTGTGGTGGTGGAATTAGGTTTTTGGCTTCTATTCTGATTGTTTGGGGGTACGTGTGTATATATAGGAGGAAGGAGTACGTCGGTGGAGAACCGAGGGGCCGACGAGGCAGGGGGCATGCCTTAGGGGGGGGGGCACGCCCCCCACCCTCGTGACCACCTCTTTGATCCCTTGCAGTAGGGTCCAAATCTCCTGGATCACGTTCGGTGAGAAAATCACGTTTCCGAAGATTTTATTCCGTTTGGACTCCGTTTGATATTCTGTTTATCCGAAACACTGAAATAGGCAAAAAAACAGCAATTCTGGGCTGGACCTCCGGTTAATAGGTTAGTCCCAAAATAATATAAAAGTGGAAAATAAAGCCGAATATAGTCCAAAATAGTAGATAATATAGCATGGAGCAATCAAAAATTATAGGTACGTTGGAGATGTATCATCAGTCGCCGCCTGCGAGGCCGGACGGAACGGCTCGAGGCCTTCACCCAGGCCGAGGTGGAGCGGACGCGCGACCTGGAGCGCGCCGTTCTGATAAGTCTTCTTGTAATTTCTTCTTTGTGGGGGCGCGCAAGCGCACCCACTGGGTGTAGCCCCCTAGGTTCGGGCCAACTACGTAGTAGTTGGGTTGAATCTTTAGAGTGTTGGCCTTGTTCTGATTTCTATTTTCTTCAGCATCTCGATGCCTTCCGGGTCGCCGCCTACAATCGTCTCCTGGGCAAGCACCGGGAGCTCATGGAGCAGCTTGCCACCAAGGAGGAGGAGTTCCGCGTCACCGTAGGTATTCTTGTGCTCTTTTCTAGTGGGGGCGCGCTAGCGCACCCACTGGGTGTAACCCCCGAGATTCGGGCCAATTGTGTAACAGTTGGGCCAAATCTTAAGTGTTGCTTTTTTCTTCTACTGAGTCCTTCTTTTTTGCAGCCGAGGTGTTGTCCTGGCGGACTCGTCTGCTCCGGGCCGGTCATCACTACGACCGGATCGTTGCCGACACCGGCCGTCTTGGTGTCGAGGCGGCACAGGCGAGGGAGGAGGCGGCCGTGGCTCGGCGGTCTCTCGACGAGGCCAACCGGCTGCATGAGCAGCTGACGGGTCACAAGGGCCGCCTCGAGGCCGAGGGGGAGCTCCTTAAGGCGGAAGCCGCCAAGATGGCAGAGGCGCAGCAGGCCATGGTGGAGGCGGACTAGCAGCGCGGCCAGTTGGCCGACGACAAGGGCCGACTCCAGGCCGAGGTGGATCGCCTGCGGGGGCAAGTCACCACGGCTGAGGGGGCCCGTCGGGACGAGGCCCGTCGTCGTGAGGCGGCCAAGAAGGTGGCCGAAGACAAGGACACTGAGCTGAAGTCGGCCCTTGCCAAGGCGTCCGATCTGGAGAAGGCGCTCAAGGAGCGCGACCGCGTCATCGAACGGGAGCGGCGTGGTACGTTGCTTGAGGCGTAGCACCTGGAAGAGTCCTTCTCCAGTAAGTGCTTTTTCTTGTCGTCTGCCAGGTCGAGATCCGGCCTTTCTTCCTTGTTGCTCTTCTTCTAACTCGCTTCTTCCTTTGCGACAGGGGCCTTCCCGGAGACGCAGCGGCTGGCGGAGGAAGTCATCCGCTATCTGCGCGACCCGACCGGCATCGTTGGGTCCGGGACGGATCTGCGGGTGGCCTGGACCTTCCCGGAGATCGTCGCCGCCACTGAGGCCCACCTGCAGGTCCTGGGAACGCAGTTGGGGCGGCTGTCCCAGGCCGACACCGCAATGACGGCGGCCCTATGGTCGGAATCCATGCAACCGAGCAGCTTCTCGCACCTAGCACGTTGGTTAGAGATGGGGCCGGACCGGCTTGGCGAGTGGCGCGTCTCCGCCGCTCGTGCCGGTGCTGAGATGGTGCTCCGGTTTGCGCTGTCCTGGCATCCGGACCTGCAGCTGGACGCGTTGATGGGCCAGCGGGCCGGTTCGGAGCAGCTCTTGCAGGAGCAAGCTGGCCGGATCGCCTCCCGGGCCAGCTACATCGCCGAGTTCGCCTTCCACGACGAGTTCCATCCAGAGAGGATGGAAGACGGCAGGGCCGTGGACGGCGACGACTACGGCTTGCTCCTCCATGATCCGGAGGGGAGCTCGGAGGAGATGGGCGTCTACCGCGACGCGGGTGCTGAGAAGGACATCGGCGCCTCGCTGGACCTGGAGGCCGCCAGGGGAGAACCGTCGACGTCGCGACACGGCACTGGAGATGCCTGAGACACTTTGTGTAAAATTTGTTAAATAGCAGGTCCACCCACCCACTGGGGCTTTTAGGGTGTAATGAACTCGGGCCGTGGGCCTTTGCTTAAATACTTGTGTAGATGTCGTGGGTGCTTTTGCTTTTTGCCTTCCGTTTTTTGGACCGGTTTCATGCGCTTTTCCTTTCTCAAACCTCCCTCCCCCCGCGAGTCAGACGGCCGAGGCTCCGGCCCGTGACAAGGAGTTCGGTTCTTTGAGAGGAGCACACAGGACTTGGGTCCCTCGAAACGTTGAGCGCGAGCGAAACACCCACTGGGCCGGCCGGCGGCAATCCAGCGAAGCCGGTTGGCGAGCAGCCGGTCGTGCGGCTATTCATTTGATGAATGGTGGGCCGGGTTGATCGACCCGGTAGCCTTTGACTTAGTGTATGAAGCGTAAAGGAGCTTTGGCCCGTTGTGCTTGCCAGCCGACAGCCAAAGCTGGATCTGTGGCTTTAGGGCGAAGTGGGGGACCGCGGCATCCTAACTTTATCAGGAATCACCAAGTAAGGCGGTGGGGTGGTGACCAAGCCGGCCAGCCCCCGAGCCCCAGGGTCGAGCGAGTCGGACCAGTGGCTGGGTTCAGTGGTATAGTGATGCAAGAAAATAGGGACACAATAAATTGGTCGACAAAAGGCAGCCCCCGAGTCTCGTTCGAGGACCCCATGGTTCCATGCGTTTACAAAAGGCGACGATACATACGCTCATGCGACTAACTGTAAAACGGGCGGAGGAGTTTCGCGTTCCATGGCCGGGTCATTTCTTCACCGGTGGTGTCCTTCTTGCGCTTCCTTGGCTTGCATGCGTCGATGAGGTAGTAGGAGTTGCGCTCGCGCAAGGCCTTGCTCACGATGAATGGGCCCTCCCATGGAGGGGACAGTTTGTGCTGGCATGCCTGCTCTTGGACGAATCGGAGGAAGAGGTCGCCCTCGCGGAATGCGAGGGGCTTGATCTTCCTGCTGTGGTAGTGCCTCAGGCCTTGCTGATAGATGGTCGAGCGACTGAGCGCCAGGAGGCGTGCTTCTTCGAGCAGGTCGACGCCATCTTCGGGGGCTTATCTGGCTTCGGCTTCGGTGTACATCGCGACGCGTGGCGAGTCAAACTCGACCTCGATCGGGATGACGGCTTCGGCTCCATAGACGAGGAAGAACAGGGTGAACCCAGTCAACCGATTCGGCGTGGTGCGTAGACTCCAGAGAACAGCTGGCAACTCGTCAAGCCAGCTGCCGGGTGAGCGGATGAGTGGCTCGACGAGTCGCGGCTTGACGCCGGACAGGATGAGTCCATTGGTCCGCTCGACCTGCCCGTTGGATTGCGGATGCGCAACGGAGGCCAGGTCGAGGCGGATGCCAGAGACGGAGCAGTATTGCTCGAGCGCGCCCTTGGCAAAGTTGGTGCCGTTGTCGGTGATGATGCTGTTCGGCACGCCGTAGCGCACCGCTATGTCCTTGATGAACCGAATGGCCGTTGGCCCATCCAGTTTCTTGATTGGTCTTGCCTCGATCCACTTGGTGAATTTGTCCATTGCCACCAGCAAGTGTGTCATGCCGCCTCGAGCGGTTTTGAAGGGTCCCACCATGTCGAGTCCCCAGACCGCGAAGGGCCAGGCGATCGGTATGGTGCGGAGTGCTGACGCCGGCTGGTGGCTGCGTTTGCTGGAGCACTGGCATCCCTCACACTTGAGGACGAGCGACTCGGCATCTTGGAGGGCTGTGGGCCAGTAGAAACCATGGTGGAACGCCTTGGCCACCAGGGATCGTGATGCGGCATGGTGCCCGCACTTGCCCTGATGTATGTCGAGGAGGATGTCGATGCCCCATTCCTGCTCGACGCAGCGCTGGAACACGCTAGTGGAGCTGTGCTTGACGAGCTCGTTGTTGATGATGCTGTAGGCGGACACCCGGCGCTGAACTTGGCGAGCCTCGGTCTCATCCATGGGGAGAACCCCGTTCTCCAAAAATTCTGATATTGGGAGGGCCCAAGATGGAGCCGTAACCATGGCGAAGACGGCCGCCAAGGTGGGTTCCGAGTCGGCAGCCCCCCAGCCGGGTTGAGCAGCCCCTGGGTCGGGGATGGCAACGGCCGGATCCGGGACGATGGTGGCCGGGTCGAGCTGAGAAGCCCAAGCCCCTGGGCAGGGTTCAGCAGTCCCCGGGCCGGGTTGAGGTGCGGCCGGGTCGTCTGGAACGTGGATGGACTCGGAGTCCGGCGATGGCTTGACGGACGGCTTGCGCAGGTGCTCGAGGGAGACACCGGACGGGATGGCTTGTCGCGATGAGGCGATCATGGCGAGCGTGTCGGCTGCTTTGTTCTCCGCGCGCGGGACGTGGAGGAACTCGCAGCCCTCGAAAGATCCGGACAACTTCTGGACGAGGAAGCGGTAGCTTGCCATGTTGGAGTCGCGGGCGTCCCATTCGCTGGAGCACTGCTACACCACCAGGTCCGAGTCGCCGTAGCACATGATGCGCCAGATGCCGAGTTCCTTGGCAAGCCGGAGGCCGTGCACAAGGGCTTCGTAGTCGGCGACGTTGTTGGAGGCGGTGAAGTGGATCTGGAGCGCGTAGCGGAGCCGGTCGCCCTTCGGGGACGACAGTACGATGCCGGCCCCCAAGATGAGTCGCATCTTGGGCCCGTCAAAGCGCATGCACCAATGCGTCGAATCGGGAGGTGGCGGCAAGTACTGGGTCTCGGTCCAGTCGACGAGGAAGTTGGCCAGGGCTTGAGACTTGATCGCGGTGCGGGGCTCGTAGAGGATGGTGTGGCCGGCTAGCCGGATCGCCCACTTGGCAACCCGGCCAGCGACATCCCGGCATTCGATGATTTCTCCGATAGGCGTCGTGCTGACCATGGTGACAACGTGCTCTTGGAAATATTGTGTCAGCTTCTTGGCGGTGAAGTACACGCCGTAACACATCTTCTGGTAGTGCGGGTAGTTCTGCTTGGAGATGGAGAGCACCTCGCTCACATAGTAGACCGGGTGCTAGACGGCTTGGATCTTGCCCTTCTCTAGTCGCTCGACCACCAGCACCGTGCTGACCGCCCGCGAGGTCGCGACTATGTAGAGCAACAGTGGCTCCTTGTCGGTCGGCGCGGCCAAGACTGGTGCGGTCGAGAGCATGCGCTTGAGGTCTTGGAAGGACTCGTATGCCTTACCGTTCCATTCGAACGGGCTCGTCTTCTTCATCAGCTGCTACAGGGGTAGCGCCCTCTCGCCCAGCCATCTTAGAAACCGGCTGACCGAGGCCAAGCATCCGGTGAACTTCTGGACATCGCGCAGCCGAGCCGGCTTGCTCATGCGCTCTATGGCCTTGATCTTCTCCGGGTTCGCCTCAATGCCGCGTTCCGAGACGAGGAAGCCGAGTAGCTTTCCGACCGGGACGCCGAAGACGCATTTTTCCGGGTTAAGCTTGACCTTGTATTTGCGGAGGTTGGTGAAGGTTTCCCTCAAATCATCGAGAAGCGTGAGGTGCTACTTGGTCTTCACCACGATGTCGTCCACGTATACGTGGATATTGCGGCCGAGTTGCGGCAGCGGGCATTTCTGCATGCAGCGCTGGAAGGTGAAGTCGGCGTTCTTCAAGCCGAACGACATGGTGATGTAGCAATACGCCCCAAAGGGCGTGATGAAGGACGTCTTTAGGGCGTCGGCCGGGTCCAGCTTGATCTGGTGGTAGCCATAGTAAGCGTCCCGGAAGGACATGAACTCACACCCGGCGGTGGAGTCGATGACTTGGTTGATCCGCGGGAGGGCGAACGGATCCTTGGGACATGCCTTGTTGAGGCTGGTGTACTCGATACACATGTGCCAGGTCTTGTTCTTCTTCAGGACGAGGACTGGATTGGCCAGCCACTCGGGGTGAAACACTTCCAGTATGAAGCCGGCCGCCAAAAGTTTGGCGACCTCTTCACCAATGGTTCTTCTCTTCTCTTCGGAAAATCGTCGTAGGGGTTGACGGACAGGCTTGACATCCTTGCGGACGTGAAGTTTGTGCTCGGCGTACTTCATCGGGATACCCGGCATGTCCTTGGGGGTCCATGTGAAGATATCCCGATTCTCATGGAGGAAGTCGACGAGCTCGCCTTCCTATTTGCTCTCGAGGCGGGCGCCTATGACAACGTACTTGGTGCAGCTCGGGTCTTCTGGGTTGAGCTTCACTTTCTTGGTCTCCTTGGAGGGCTTGAAGGCGGCCTCGTCGGTCGGGTCCGGGGTCGGGATCGATGCGGCGGAGGCCTCGCCTACCAGGGCGACGATCCGGTCGAGATGGCGCCGCTCCTCGGCGATGACCAGTGACTCAGCCAACTTGGCGCCGTCTCGGGCGCACTCCAGGGACTTGCAGTAATCGCCGGTGATGGTGATGAGGCCCTTGGGACCCGGCATCTTCATCTTCAGGTACGTGTAGTGGGGAATCGGCATGAACTTGGCGAGCGCGGGCCGGCCCAGCAACGCGTGATACGCGCTGGACAGGTCCACCACCTCGAACCTGATCGGTTCGCGCCGGAAGTGGCTACTGTCACCGAACAGGACATCTAGCTGGACCCGGCCAATGGGGGAGCAGGAGAGGCCGGGCACGATGCCGCGGAAGATCGTTCGGGTCGGCTCCAGGTCCTCGGCCTTGAGGCCGAGCTTGGTCATCGTGTCGCGGTAGAGGATGTTGATGTTGCTGCCGCCATCGATGAGGACTCGAGAGAACTTGCATGTGCGCCGCGCGATGATGGTGGGGTTGAGGACGAGGGTGTAACCACCCGGACTCGGCATGACTGTCGGGTGATCCTCCATGGTCCAGGTGATCGGGCAATCCGACCAATGCATGAACTCTGGCTTTGCCGGGATGACGGTGTTCACCTCCTGCCGAAGGAGTCGCTCGCGGCGCTTGTCGTCGCCGAGGCTGGTGAAGACGATGTAGTCCATGTTCTGGTCCGGGTAGGCGTCGTCGCGCATCGCGCCGCCAGCTGGAGGCAGAGGCGGCTGTCCTGTGCCTGGAGCCGGAGCCGGAGGGGGCGGGACGTCGCCCCTCATGATGCGCTTGGTGATGGCGCACTACCGAAGTGTGTGCGTGGAGGGTTTTGCGCCGCTGTGGTGCTTGCAGGGGGCGTCGAGCATCTGCTCGAAGCTCATGGTGGGTTGCCATGCCATCTTGCCGGTTTGCCGGGCTTCGCCGCCGGGTCCGCCGCGGGTTCGGTGGCCGCGACAAGCCGGTTGTCGTGACGCGGTGCCGGCTGGTCGGCCTTGCACTTGTTGTTCTAGTGATGCTGTTGCCGGCTGCTTTCGCCGGCTGGCTTCGGAGGGGGAACCGGCTTCGCCTTGCTGGCTTCATCCGGAGCCACCTGGATCTTCATGGCGGAGTCGGCGTTGTCGTACTTGTCCGCCGTCACCATGAGCGCAGCCATCGTGGCCGGCTCGGAGCGTAAGAGCTTGTGCTTGAGGAGGGTGCCATCTCGGCACCCGCTGACGAAGTACTGGATCACCTGGACTTCATGGACGCCCTCACAGCTGTTCCGGAGCTCGGTCCAGCGTGCGAGGTACTCGCGACCGGTCTCCGTAGGCACTTGCACGCACATGCCAAGCTAGCTAGGGAGGCCGGGTCGCTTGTAGGTCCCCGTGAAGTTGCGGACGAAGGCTTCCTCGAAGTCCACGCACATGTTGATGCTGCCCATTGGCAGGCTGTTCAACCACATGCGGGCTGACCCTTGGAGCATGAGCGGTGCGTAGCGCACGGCGAGACGACGATTGGCACCGGTGATGCCAATGACCATGGTGTAGTCGGTGAGCCAGTCTTCTGGCTTCACTGTCCCGTTGTACTTGAGGGTGTCGCGGGGAAGCATGAATCCTTTGGGGAAGGGCTCCTCCCGGATGCGCGGACCGAAGCACGCCGGCCCGATAGCGCCGCTCTCCTCCACCTCCAGGGAGTGAGCGAGCCGATCGAGGCGGTGGCGATCATCGGCGTCGTCGATGGCGCGCGGGTCGAGTCAACTTGCGGCCAGGCCCCGAGGAGCCGGGTCGGTTGGAGCTGGACGCCAGCCATGCGGGCCGGGTCCGCGCTGGATCTCTAGGACGGGTTCATCGCCCAATCCACCGGTGGCTGTAGCGGCCGGATCGCGCCGAGTCTGGGTTCAGCCGAAGTGCGCCTCGCCGGGTGGCGAGGAAGCGGTGTGCAGAAGTTCGCCGGACCCGCCAAGGCGGGCGGAGCCGGATCCCGCCGGCTTGGCGAGCTGGTTGAGGCGGTCCTGCTGGGCGTTGGCGGCGTGGAGGAGTTCGCGCATCTGCCCGATGCACTCTTTCGGCTCCTCACCCACGAGCTAGTCCAGGCCGGCTGCGGCTGCCTGGGCAGTGCGCATGTTCTTCGCTGGGGTCTCGTAGACGGTTGGGACGGCGCCAAGGGCCCGGCCGATTGCTCCTCCCCGAGCACGCACATTAGTGACCCGGCTTCGCCCGGCCACGGCGGGCGTGAACCCGTAGGCGGCATCGCGCTCCAGCTGAGCGGCGTCCAGGCGACACTGAGTGGCGGCGAGCGTCTCGGACTGGTCCAGCATCTGCTGGCGCCTTTCCTCGAGCTGGGTTTGGGCCTCAGCGACGTTGGTGGCGTCGACGTCGGTGCCGATGGGGATGCGGAGGCTCTGCATCGCGGCGCGCAACAGATCAGATGGCTCGATCCGATCCGCTGCGGCCCTGGTTTCGGCAGCCTTCCTCGTCTTGCTCGACGAGGAGGAGGCGCCGTTGCCGGTGACGAAGACCTCCACATGGACGTCCATTGCCCCGACGGAAACGCCGCCGCCGAGGGTGAGGGGAGAGTCGGAGTAGCTGAGCTCCTCGCTGGGGTACTTGTCGGCCGCGAATGCATCGGAGATGCGCAGTGCGGCGAAGGAGGCGGCAAGCGCGCCGACAACATCGTCCGCCAGCGCGACGGACTCGTCGGTGTAGGAGAAGGGCCCCGTATGAAGCATGCTCCTGGCCAGCTCCTCGAGCTGCCCCACGGTGGGCGCCAACTGTCGTGGTGGGCAAACGGCAGATGCCTTGGATGGCTAAAGAGAGGAGGAGGCTCGAGGGCGCTGGTGGACTCCAAAGGCGGGGTTGACATGAGCGGGCGCGGGACGCCGAACATACCCTGGATCAGGGCTCTCCGGAGAGATAATACCCCTAGTCCTGCCGAGTGTAGTTGGATGATCGATAGTACAATGTTGCTCCTGGAGCTGTATGGAGGAGGAAGGAAGCTGGCCAAGGCTTGGGCTGCTCCTTCTCTCCGGTGTTGCTGTTTTGTGGCTAGTCCTATGCTTACTTGCTCTTCTCTCATATGTGTTTTCTGTTTTCCCTCTCGTCCGTCCCCTCATGATCATGGGCTCCCGGGGGGTTTTATAGTCCAACCCCCGGGGGTACAATGGTAATGTTACAAGTCGGTGGGTCCGTATTATCGGTGTCCGGGAACCCAGGCTGGATCCCGCTGAGGGCTTGTGGTTCGCTGGGTTCCCCTAGGTGCGGGCCCCGCATGCCTAGTGTTGGGGAACGTTGCAGAAAACAAAAATTTTCCTACTCGTTTCACCAAGATCATCTAGGAGTTCATCTAGCAACGAGTCATTGGATGCATCTACGTACCTTGTAGATCACGAGCGGAAGCGTTCAAAAGAACGGTGATGATGTAGTCGTACTCGACGTGATCCAAATCACCGATGACCAGCGCCGAACGGACGGCACCTCCGCGTTCAACACACGTACAGAACAGCCACGTCTCCTCCTTCTTGATCCAGCAAGGGAGGGAGGAGAGGTTGAGGGAGATGGCACCAGCAGCAGCATGACGGCGTGGTGTTGATGGAGCTGCAGTACTCCGGCAGAGCTTCGCTAAGCACTATGGAGGAGGAGGTGTTGGGGAGGGAGAAGGAGGCAACCAAAGGCCAAGGCGTTCAGGTATGAAGTCCCTCCTCTCCCCCACTATATATAGGAGGACCAAGGGGGGGTGGCCGGCCCTAGGAGATCCAATCTCCTAGGGGGTGCGGTGGCCAAGGGGGGTTTCCCTCCCCCCAAGGCACCTAGGAGGTGCCTTCCCCTCCTAGGACTCTTCCCCCTTTCAAACCCTAGGCGCATGGGCCTATATGGGGTTGGTGCCCTTGGCCCATTAGGCCAAGGCGCACCCCCTACAGCCCATGTGGCCCCCCGGGACAGGTGGACCCACCCGGTGGACCCCCGGGACCCTTCCGGTGGTCCCGGTACAATACCGATAACCCCGAAACTTGTCCCGATGCCCGAAACAGGACTTCCCATATATAAATCTTTACCTCCAGACCATTCCGGAACTCCTCGTGACGTCCGGGATCTCATCCGGGACTCCGAACAACATTCGGGTTACTGCATACACATATCCCTACAACCCTAGCGTAACCGAACCTTAAGTGTGTAGACCCCACGGGTTCGGGAGACAAGCAGACATGACCGAGACGACTCTCCGGTCAATAACCAACAGCGGGATCTGGATACCCATGTTGGCTCCCACATGCTCCACGATGATCTCATCGGATGAACCACAATGTCGAGGATTGAATCAACCCCGTACGCGATTCCCTTTGTCTATCGATATGTTACTTGCCCGAGATTCGATCGTCGGTATCCCAATACCTCGTTCAATCTCGTTACCGGCAAGTCACTTTACTCGTACCGTAATGCATGATCCCGTGACCAGACACTTGGTCACTCTGAGCTCATTATGATGATGCATTACCGAGTGGGCCCAGTGATACCTCTCCGTCATACGGAGTGACAAATCCCAGTCTTGATCCATGTCACCCAACAGACACTTTCGGAGATACCCGTAGTCTACCTTTATAGTCACCCAGTTACGTTTTGACGTTTGGCATACCCAAAGCACTCCTACGGTATCCGGGAGTTACACGATCTCATGGTCTAAGGAAAAGATACTTTGACATTCAAAAACTCTAGCAAACGAACTATACAATCTTGTGCTATGTTTAGGATTGGGTCTTGTCCATCACATCATTCTCCCAATGATGTGATCTCGTTATCAATGACATCCAGTGCCCATAGTCAGGAAACCATGACTATCTGTTGATCAACGAGCTAGTCAACTAGAGGCTCACTAGGGACATGTTGGTGTCTATTATTCACACATGTATTACGATTTCCGGATAACACAATTATAGCATGAATAAAGACAATTATCATGAACAAGGAAATATAATAATAATGCTTTTATTATTGCCTCTAGGGCATATTTCCAACAGTCTCCCACTTGCACTAGAGTCAATAATCTAGTTACATTGTGATGAATCGAACACCCATGGAATTCTGGTGTTGATCATGTTTTGCTCTAGGGAGAGGTTTAGTCAACGGATCTGCTATATTCAGGTCCGTATGTACTTTACAAATCTCTATGTCTCCATCTTGAACATTTTCACGAATGGAGTTGAAGCGACGCTTGATGTGCCTTGTCTTCTTGTGAAACCTGGGCTCCTTGGCAAGTGCAATAGCTCCAGTGTTGTCACAGAAGAGCTTGATCGGCCCCGACGCATTGGGTATGACTCCTAGGTCGGTGATGAACTCCTTCACCCATATTGCTTCATGTGCTGCCTCCGAGGCTGCCATGTACTCCGCTTCACATGTAGATCCCGCCACGACGCTTTGCTTGCAACTGCACCAGCTTACTGCCCCACCATTCAAAATATACACGTATCCGGTTTGTGACTTAGAGTCATCCAGATCTGTGTCGAAGCTAGCGTCGACGTAACCCTTTACGACGAGCTCTTCGTCACCTCCATAAACGAGAAACATTTCCTTAGTCCTTTTCAGGTACTTCAGGATATTCTTGACCGCTGTCCAGTGTTCCTTGCCGGGATTACTTTGGTACCTTCCTACCAAACTGACGGCAAGGTTTACATCAGGTCTGGTACACAGCATGGCATACATAATAGAACCTATGGCTGAGGCATAGGGGATGACGCTCATCTCTTCTATATCTTCTGCCGTGGTCGGACATTGAGCTGAGCTCAATTTCACACCTTGTAACACAGGCAAGAACCCCTTCTTGGATTGATCCATATTGAACTTCTTCAATATCTTATCAAGGTATGTGCTTTGTGAAAGACCTATGAGGCGTCTCGATCTATCTCTATAGATTTTGATGCCTAATATATAAGCAGCTTCTCCAAGGTCCTTCATTGAAAAACTTTTATTCAAGTAGGCCTTGATGCTGTCCAAGAGTTCTATATCATTTCCCATCAAAAGTATGTCATCTACATATAATATGAGAAATGCTACAGAGCTCCCACTCACTTTCTTGTAAACGCAGGCTTCTCCATAAGTCTGTGTAAACCCAAACGCTTTGATCATCTCATCAAAGCGAATGTTCCAACTCCGAGATGCTTGCACCAGCCCATAAATCGAGCGTTGGAGCTTGCACACTATTCTTAGGATCGACAAAACCTTCCGGCTGCATCATATACAATTCTTCCTTAAGGAAACCATTAAGGAATGCCGTTTTGACGTCCATTTGCCATATTTCGTAATCATAGAATGCGGCAATTGCTAACATGATTCGGACGGACTTCAGCTTCGCTACCGGTGAGAAAGTCTCATCGTAGTCAACCCCTTGAACTTGTCGATAACCCTTAGCGACAAGCCGAGCTTTATAGATGGTCACATTACCATCCGCGTCTGTCTTCCTCTTAAAGATCCATTTATTTTCTATGGCTCGCCGCTCTACGGGCAAGTCAGTCAAAGTCCATACTTTGTTTTCATACATGGATCCTATCTCGGATTTCATGGCTTCTAGCCATTTGTCAGAATCCGGGCCCGCCATCGCTTCTTCATAGTTCGAAGGTTCACCGTTGTCTAACAACATGATTTCCAAGACAGGGTTGCCGTACCACTCTGGTGCGGAACGTGTCCTTGTGGACCTTCGAATTTCAGTAGGAGCTTGATCAGAAGTATCTTGATCATTATCATTAACTTCCTCTCTAGTCGGTGCTGGCACCTCAGGAACATTTTCTTGAGTTGCGCCATTTTCCGGTTCAAGAGGCAATACTTCATCAAGCTCTACTTTCCTCCCACTTACTTCTTTCGAGAGAAACTCTTTCTCCAGAAAGGACCCATTCTTGGCAACAAAGATCTTGCCTTCGGATCTGAGGTAGAAGGTGTACCCAATAGTTTCTTTTGGGTATCCTATGAAGACGCATTTTTCCGATTTGGGTTCGAGCTTTTCAGGTTGAAGTTTCTTGACATAAGCATCGCATCCCCAAACTTTTAGAAACGACAGCTTAGGTTTCTTCCCAAACCATAATTCATACGGTGTCGTCTCAACGGATTTCGACGGAGCCCTATTTAAAGTGAATGCGGCAGTCTCTAAAGCATAGCCCCAAAAAGAAAGCGGTAAATCGGTAAGAGACATCATAGATCGCACCATATCTAATAGAGTGCGATTACGACGTTCGGACACACCATTACGCTGAGGTGTTCCAGGCGGCGTGAGTTGTGAAACTATTCCACATTTTCTTAAGTGTGTGCCAAACTCGTGACTCAAGTATTCTCCTCCACGATCTGATCGCAGAAACTTGATTTTCCTGTCACGTTGATTTTCAACCTCACTCTGAAATTCCTTGAACTTTTCAAAGGTTTCAGACTTGTGTTTCATTAAGTAGATATACCCATACCTACTTAAATCATCAGTGAGGGTGAGAACATAACGATAGCCACCGCGAGCCTCAACACTCATTGGACCGCACACATCGGTATGTATGATTTCCAATAAGTCGGTTGCTCGCTCCATTGTTCCTGAGAACGGAGTCTTGGTCATTTTACCCATAAGGCATGGTTCGCACGTGTCAAATGATTCATAATCAAGAGACTCTAAAAGTCCATCAGCATGGAGCTTCTTCATGCGTTTGACACCTATGTGACCAAGGCGGCAGTGCCACAGGTATGTGGGACTATCATTATCAACCTTACTTCTTTTGGTACTCACATTATGAATATGTGTAGCATCACGTTCGAGATTCATAAGGAATAAACCATTCACCATAGGAGCATGACCATAAAACATATCTCTCATAAAAATGGAACAACCATTATTCTCAGATTTAAAAGAGTAGCCATCTCGAATTAAACGAGATCCCGATACAATGTTCATGCTCAAAGCTGGCACTAAATAACAATTATTAAGGTTTAAAACTAATCCCGAAGGGAGATGCAGAGGTAGCGTGCCGACGGCGATCACATTGACCTTGGAACCATTCCCGACGCGCATCGTCACCTCGTCCTTTGCCAGTTTCCGCTTATTCCGCAGCCCCTGCTTTGAGTTACAAATGTGAGCAACTGCACCGGTATCAAATACCCAGGAGCCACTACGGGCACTAGTAAGGTACACATCAATTACATGTATATCACATATACCTTTTGTTTTGCCGGCCTTCTTATCCGCTAAGTACTTAGGGCAGTTCCGCTTCCAGTGACCGCTTCCCTTGCAATAAAAGCACTCAGTCTCGGGCTTGGGTCCATTCTTTGGCTTCTTCCCGGCAGCTTGCTTGCCGGGCGCGGCAACCTCCTTGCCGTCCTTCTTGAAGTTCTTTTTACCCTTGCCTTTCTTGAACTTAGTGGTTTTATTGACCATCAACACTTGATGTTCCTTCCTGACTTCTACCTCTGCTGATTTCAGCATAGCAAATACTTCAGGAATGGTCTTTTCCATCCCCTGCATATTGAAGTTCATCACAAAGCTCTTGTAGCTTGGTGGAAGCGACTGGAGGATTCTGTCAATGACCGCATCATCCGGGAGATTAACTCCCAGCTGAGTCAAGCGGTTATGCAACCCAGACATAGTGAGTATGTGCTCACTGACAGAACTGTTTTCC
This sequence comes from Triticum aestivum, assembly GCF_018294505.1. Classification (NCBI taxonomy): domain Eukaryota; kingdom Viridiplantae; phylum Streptophyta; class Magnoliopsida; order Poales; family Poaceae; genus Triticum; species Triticum aestivum. The sequence continues at coordinate 606,119,165 of NC_057803.1, forward strand.
TCCATCTTACAGCTGAAGAATTTGTCGGAGACTTCATATCTCTCGACCCGGGCATGAGCTTGGAAAACCATTTTCAGCTCTTCGAACATCTCATATGCTCCATGTCTCTCAAAACGCTTTTGGAGCCCCGGCTCTAGGCTGTAAAGCATGCCGCACTGAACGAGGGAGTAGTCATCGGAACGTGCCTGCCAAGCGTTCATAACATCTTGTTCTGCAGGGAGAACGGGTGCGTCACCAAGCGGTGCTTGTAGGACATAATCTTTCTTGGCAGCTATGAGGATGATCCTCAGGTTCCGGACCCAGTCCGTATAGTTGCTGCCATCGTCTTTCAGCTTAGTTTTCTCTAGGAACGCGTTGAAGTTGAGGACTACGTTGGCCATTTGATCTACAAGACATATTGTAAAGTTTTTAGACTAAGTTCATGATAATTAAGTTCAACTAATCAAATTATTAGTGAACTCCCACTTAGATTAGACATCTCTCTAGTCATCTAAGTATTACATGATCCGAGTTAACTAGACCGTGTCCGATCATCACGTGAGACGGACTAGTCAACGTCGGTGAACATCTTCATGTTGATCGTATCTTCTATACGACTCATGCTCGACCTTTCGGTCTTCTGTGTTCCGAGGCCATGTCTGTACATGCTAGGCTCGTCAAGTGAACCTAAGTGTTTGCATGTGTAAATCTGTCTTACACCCGTTGTATGTGAATGTCTGAATAAAACACCCGATCATCACGTGGTGTTTTGAAACAGCGAACTGTCGCAACGGTGCACAGTTAGGGGGAACACTTCTTGAAATTATTGTGAGGGATCATCTTATTTACTACCGTCGTTCTAAGTAAACAAGATGCAAAACATGATAAACATCACATGCAATCAAATAATAAACGTGACATGATATGGCCAATATCACATAGCTCCTTTGATCTCCATCTTGGGGCTCCATGATCATCTTGTCACCGGCTTGACACCATGATCTCCATCATCATGATCTCCATCATCGTGTCTCCATGAAGTTGCTCGCCAACTATTACTTCTACTACTATGGCTAACGCGTTTAGCAATAAAGTAAAGTAATTTACATGGCGTTTCTCGATGACACGCAGGTCATTAAAAGAATAAGGACAACTCCTATGGCTCCTGCCGGTTGTCATACTCATCGACATGCAAGTCGTGAATCCTATTACAATAGCATGAACATCTCATACATCACATATAGATCATTCATCATTCATCACAACTTTGGCCATATCATATCACAAACCACTTGCTGCAAAAACAAGTTAGACGTCCTCTAATTGTTGTTGCAAGTTTTACGTGGCTGAATTAGGGTTCTAGCAAGAACGTCTTCTTACCTACGTTAAAGCCACAACGTGATTTGTCAACTTCTATTTACCCTTCATAAGGACCCTGTTCATCGATTCCGCTCCAACTAAAGTGGGAGAGACAGACACCCGCCAGCCACCTTATGCAACTAGTGCATGTTAGTCGGTGGATCCGGTCTCATGTAAGCGTACGTGTAAGGTTGGTCCGGGCCGCTTCATCCCACAATACCGCTGAAGCAAGAAAGGACTAGTAACGGCAAGAAAGTTGACAAATCTACGCCCACAACTAATTGTGTTCTACTCGCGCAAGAAGAACTACGCATAGACCTAGCTCATGATGCCACTGTTGGGGAACGTTGCAGAAAACAAAAATTTTCCTACTCGTTTCACCAAGATCATCTAGGAGTTCATCTAGCAACGAGTCATTGGATGCATCTACGTACCTTGTAGATCGCGAGCGGAAGCGTTCAAAAGAACGGTGATGATGTAGTCGTACTCGACGTGATCCAAATCACCGATGACCAGCGCCGAACGGACGGCACCTCCGCGTTCAACACACGTACGGAACAGCCACGTCTCCTCCTTCTTGATCCAGCAAGGGAGGGAGGAGAGGTTGAGGGAGATGGCACCAGCAGCAGCACGACGGCGTGGTGTTGATGGAGCTGCAGTACTCCGGCAGAGCTTCGCTAAGCACTATGGAGGAGGAGGAGGTGTTGGGGAGGGAGAAGGAGGCAACCAAAGGCCAAGGCGTTCAGGTATGAAGTCCCTCCTCTCCCCCACTATATATAGGAGGCCAAGGGGGGGTGGCCGGCCCTAGGAGATCCAATCTCCTAGGGGGTGCGGCGGCCAAGGGGGGTTTCCCTCCCCCCAAGGCACCTAGGAGGTGCCTTCCCCTCCTAGGACTCTTCCCCCTTTCAAACCCTAGGCGCATGGGCCTATGTGGGGCTGGTGCCCTTGGCCCATTAGGCCAAGGCGCACCCCCTACAGCCCATGTGCCCCCCGGGACAGGTGGACCCACCCGGTGGACCCCCGGGACCCTTCCGGTGGTCCCGGTACAATACCGATAACCCCGAAACTTGTCCCGATGCCCGAAACAGGACTTCCCATATATAAATCTTTACCTCCGGACCATTCCGGAACTCCTCGTGACATCCGGGATCTCATCCGGGACTCCGAACAACATTCGGGTTACTGCATATACATATCCCTACAACCCTAGCGTAACCGAACCTTAAGTGTGTAGACCCTACGGGTTCGGGAGACAAGCAGACATGACCGAGACGACTCTCCGGTCAATAACCAACAGCGGGATCTGGATACCCATGTTGGCTCCCACATGCTCCACGATGATCTCATCGGATGAACCACGATGTCGAGGATTCAATCAACCCCGTACGCTATTCCCTTTGTCTATCGATATGTTACTTGCCCGAGATTCGATCGTCGGTATCCCAATACCTCGTTCAATCTCGTTACCGGCAAGTCACTTTACTTGTACCGTAATGCATGATCCCGTGACCAGACACTTGGTCACTCTGAGCTCATTATGATGATGCATTACCGAGTGGGCCCAGTGATACCTCTCTGTCATACGGAGTGACAAATCCCAGTCTTGATCCATGTCACCCAACAGACACTTTCGGAGATACCCGTAGTCTACCTTTATAGTCACCCAGTTACGTTGTGACGTTTGGCATACCCAAAGCACTCCTACGGTATCCGGGAGTTACACGATCTCATGGTCTAAGGAAAAGATACTTTGACATTCAAAAACTCTAGCAAACGAACTATACGATCTTGTGCTATGTTTAGGATTGGGTCTTGTCCATCACATGATTCTCCCAATGATGTGATCTCGTTATCAATGACATCCAGTGCCCATAGTCAAGAAACCATGACTATCTGTTGATCAACGAGCTAGTCAACTAGAGGCTCACTAGGGATATGTTGGTGTCTGTTATTCACACATGTATTACGATTTCCGGATAACACAATTATAGCATGAATAAAGAAAATTATCATGAACAAGGAAATATAATAATAATGCTTTTATTATTGCCTCTAGGGCATATTTCCAACACCTAGGGGACTGTGCGCCGTCTTGTCAATCGTCAGGGCGTGGCCGAGTCGAGTCGCGTACAATGCTCTCCGTCAGGTGGCCGCTTGCTGTCGTCAGCGGTGAAGGCGGGGGCACTGTAGCCACGCCGGCCCTAGTCAGCGGGTAGGTGAGGGGCACTGTTGCCATGTTCCTGCTGACCAGAGGCATGGACAGGGCACTGTTTCCTCGGTCATCGTGATTGAAGTCTCGTCCCCATCATACGGCCTGGATGGGACGGGAGTTGATCTGCGGCTGGATTGCGTAGCACGCCACGGGTGGTGCTGGCTTGTCGAGGAGGCTTTGGCCGTGTCGGGTTCGGCTGTCTTGCACTAGTTGTTGGGGCCGAGTCGACGTGTCTTGCCGGGTCGGCTAGTCTGGCCAGCTTGCGGGGCTTGGCCGGGTCGAGCGACCCGGCCAAGCGCGTGCCGGTATTGAGGGACGATGCCAACCCTGTTGTTTTTTGAAGAGGATCCAGGTTCTGTTGCCTGCCCGGGGTCCATCCCCCTGACAGTACTTGACCTTGATACCGTGGCTTGTTTCTTTGCGCACCATGATATGAGATTAGGCCCAAAGAACACAGCAAAACCACATGTTGATCGTCTGTCATCTACACAGCCTGCCCAGTCAGAGTCTGAGAAAGCACTGACAAGCATAGATGATGATTTGCTGAAAGTAAGACCAGTACCCAAAGTATGTTTAACATATCTGACAATGCGCTTAGCTGCAGTCCAATGAACAGTAGTGGGTGCATGAAGAAACTGACATACTTTGTTAACAGCAAAGGATATATCTGGCCTTGTAAGGGTCAAGTACTGAAGTGCACCTACCAGACTTCTGTAGTTGGCATTGTCCTCTTGATTCAAGAGGTTTCCTTCTGCCAGAGACAATTTTTCAGAGCTTGATAAAGGAGTTGATGAGGGTTTACATCCTTGCAAACCAACCCTCTTTACCAGATCTGTTGCATACTTTTCCTGGGACAGATGAAGATCATCTCCATGTTTCTGTACTTCAATACCTAGGAAGAAGTGTAAGTCTCCTAGATCTTTTAGAGCAAACTCAGCACTCAAATCCCTCAACATTCCTGCCACCGCTTCATTAGATGAACTAGTGACAATAATATCATCAACATAGATAAGCAAAAACATGGAAGTATTTGACTTGTTGTAAATGAACAGTGAGGTGTCAGCCTTGGAGGGGATAAACCCAAGTGCTTGTAGTTTGTCAAGTTTGCACACATGTGAGGGGAACTTTTTGTTTTCAAACCTAGGAGGTTGTTTCATATAGACGTCCTCTTATAGAACACCATGAAGAAACGCATTCTTTATATCCAGTTGTCTAAGACTCCATCCGAAACATCAATAGACAAAACGAGGTGAATGGTGGCAACTTTTACTACTGGACTAAAGGTAACTTCATAGTCCAAACCATACCTTTGCTTAAAACCTTTGGCAACCAACCTAGCTTTGTAGCGATCAATAGTTCCATCAGATTTTCTTTTGATTATGAAAACCCACTTGCAGTCAATCAAGTTTTTACCTTGCTGTGGGGGAACTAGATGCCAGGTCTTGTTTCTTTGCAGTGCTATGTGTTCTTCCTCCATGGCCTTTCTCCACGTCACATCACCCAGTGCCTCTTGAAGCGTAGCAGGTTCACCTGTGGAACAAGCCAAACCAAATTTGGTGATAGTTTTGTAATTTACAGGCTTAAGTACCCCTTTTTGTAGCCTTGTCCGTGGTGTAGAGGGCTCCACAGAAGATCCAGGAGCACCCCCTGCAGCGGCGGATCCCGAGGCTGATACGGCTGGCTCGGATCGGCGCGCTCGAGGATTTTCTGTGGCCAAACGCAGAGGCAGAGGTGAAGAAGACGGCGCAGAGGATCCTACGCCAGGCCCAGCTGACACGCCATCATGGCGCAATGATTGGGCCGGTCGGGCTGGTGGAGGCGCGTCAGACGTAGTTGGTGCAGCGCGTCAGGTCGCGCCAGGCCCAGCTGGCACGCCATCATGGCGCGATGATTGAGCTGGTCGGACTGGTGGAGGCGCTTCAGGCGCGGTTGGTGCAGCGCGCCGGGTGTAGCACCGGGTTTCGTTAGTGGGCCACCGAGCCCCGGACCGCGTGGCAGTTGCCGACTCGCCCAGGACGGAATCGAGCGCAGGACGAATGGGAGACGCTCGCGCGTCGTCGCCAGGGTGGCCCGCGCGGTCGCTTTCATGGACGGGTGGCGCGGAGCCAAAAGCCGGCGCACTAGCCCGCTCCTACGGTGTAGATCCCGCGGAAGATGCGCCGCCAGACTGCTGCAGCAGCGATCCCGAGGTAGATCTGCTCCCTGGCGGTGGACACATAAAATATGACCCAGGCGCCGCATTATGTTCTTCATTTTCTGCAGCGATTTCTTCTGTATTTTCACCTGTAGTGCCAAAAAGCTCATGCATGTTGTTATGAGAATCAGTCAATATTGGTTCACCGCAACTGTTTCCCCCTATGACATCACCGGTGAGATGTGAGGGCAATAGGAGGATTTCTTGGCGAAGGAGTGCTCCGGCATTGGGATGAAGATCGGCGAAGGGGAATTTAGTTTCATCAAAAACAACATCCCTGGAGATGTAGACACGGCCGGTGGAAACATCAAGGCATTTCACACCTTTGTGTTGAGCACTATAGCCAATAAATACACATTGTGTCGAGTGAAACATGATCTTTCTATTGTTGTAAGGTCTGAAGTTTGGCCAACAGGCACATCCAAAGACACGAAGTGACTTGTACTCAGGTTTGGTGTGGAGAAGTCGCTCAGTGGGAGTTTCATAGTTGATGACTCGGCTAGGTAATATATTGATGAGATGCACGGCGGTGAGAAAGGCTTCATCCCAAAACTTAAGTGGCATGGATGCACGTGCAAGTAGAGAGAGCCCTACTTCTACAATGTGTCTATGCTTGCGCTCAACTGGCCCATTTTGCTGATGGGCATGTGGGCAAGAAATGTCGTGAGATACACCAAGTTGTTGGAAGAAGGAATTCAACTTTTCGTATTCCCCTCCCCAATCAGATTGGACATCTAGTATTTTGCTATCAAATTTCCTCTCAACTAAAGCTTGGAAATTTTGGAATACATGAAACACATCAGATATTTTCTTAAGAAGATAGATCCAGGAATATTTGTTGTAGTCATCAATGAAACTCACATAATAACTATATCTACCAATAGAGGAGGGGGCAGGACCCCAAACATCAGAAAAAATGTGTTGCAAAGGTTTGGTAGAAATACTCATAGAAATTGGATATGGTAATTGATGGCTTTTAGCCTTTTGACAAGAATCACAAATTGTTTCACAAGTGTGCTCTCCAACATATGGGAGCTTATTTTTCCTAAGCAATCTTTCAACTAAAGAAAATGATGCATGCCCTAAACGATCGTGCCACCGAGAGGATGAGAGCTTGGTGACACCACATGCTTGCTTATTGAGCCTCCTAAGTTCAGGAATCAACGGATACAGCTCTCGAACGCATCTACCTTGATATAGGATTTTCTTCGTGACCTGGTCCTTGATGAAAAAGAAGAAGGGGTGAAACTCAAGAAACACATGATTATCAAGGGTGATTCGATGAACGGAAAGAAGATTCATGGAGGCTTTAGGGACATGCAAGATTTTCCTAAGATGGAGTTTTCGGTGAGGGGTTTTAATAGTTGAGTGACCAATATGATAGATTTTCATACCTTCTCCATTGGCAGCATGGATTTGGTCGGGGCCGCGGTACTTCTCCCTCATGGTCACTTTCTCCAGTTCGCTCGTGATGTGGTTGGTAGCACCACTGTCCACGTACCAGTTTGTATCGATGTCGTACGATCCTTCAGCACCGCCGGCTACTTTCTCATCTTGGGATGAGTCGTTGTCATCCTCAAAACGGTACCAGCAGTCCTTCACGGAGTGCCCCAGCTTGCCGCAGATCTGACACTTGACAGCATCAGGGCGAGACCTAGTAGAGGAGTTGTTGCGGCGACCCTTGGTGTTGTTGTAGGAGGGCCGGCCGCTGGTATTGCCGCTGCTGGTGTTGCTGTTGGCGCGAGGGTTGTTATTGCCATTTTGCCCCTTGCGCGGAGGGCCACGGTAGCGGGAGGAGCCACCACCTCCACGGCCACGTGAAGCACTGTTGGCCGAAGACTTGAAGCCGTTGTCGTTGTCGCGGTAGAGCGCCACCCTCTGGTCGAAGTTGCTCATCGAGCGTGACCCGGATGGTGCGAGCATCCAGCGCTGAGACCAGCGGCTGGTACTCCATGTCGAGCCCCGCAAAGATGTGAGAGATCAGTTGATCATCCTCTAGGGGCTTTCCCACTGCCGCCAACTCATCCGCCGGCGAGCGCATCTGGGCAAAGTACGTCGCCACAGACTGCTGCCCCTTCTGCGCATTAGCAACTGCTATGCATATGTTGTTGATGTGGGAGATCGAGGTCGAGGAAAACATGTGCGCGAGCGCCGTCCAGAGATCGTGCGCATGGGTGATGGCCGTAACCTGCACAAGCACTTCCTTCAACAAGTTATTCAGCAGATACCCTAATACCTGCTGATCTTCCCTGATCCAGATTGAATGCAGGGGATTTGGCGACGACTCCTCCTTTCCATCCGCCAGCTTGGTGGTGACGGTCGAGGTAGGATCCTTCATGGATCCATCGACGTAGCCGAAGAACCCCGCGCCTCGGAGTTGCGGCGTGATCTGGGTACGCCAGAGCACATAGTTCATGCGCCTGAGCTTCTCGGTGATCTGGCCGGTCAGGGTGCCCTGAGGAACGCTCGATGAGGAGGACATGGTGGCTTGGTGGTGGAGATCGAGAACTAGATGTAATGGAAGAGGATAGCTCTGTATACCATGTGGAAAGTTTAGGGAAACGTCATACCCTACCGAGGGCGACGGGTTCGTGTTTATATAGCCAACGCTTATCTCTGGTACATGCGTACAGGTTGTTCAGATTACAGACTTGAGATACAAGGGATAGAGAAGTATATATTCGGTTACAAGAGATAGAACTAACTTAAACAACCAATGTATATCTCTACATCTCTACGAGTCCAACCTGGCTAAACCTGACGCATGTAGCATGTTTAACAATGCCAACATATATTAACATGAGTAGCCAACTGAAACACACATACGCACTAAAAAAGTTCTGTCAACTACTAATTGAGTAAATACAATACTATGATCCAAGCTGATGTAGACTATTGACTCCACTGTAACATGCGTAGGTGTTGCCCAGCAATTGGTTGAGCAGGCTGTAGTACATGTTGAATATTAATTTAGCTTCGCGTAGTTTGTTTGGTGTATTAGGCTGGTCATAGTGGAAGTAACATAGGTAGTAACATAGATGCCACATAAGCAAAATTGGTGATGTGGCAAGTAGTTAATGAGGAGAGAGGCAAATAGAGTAACATAATATGTTACCATCACATAGCGGTTTCCAATGCATAATGAGTCTACAAAGTAATAAATGAAGGCAACTATGTTACCACACCTATGACACTACCCACTATGAAGGTAGTAACATAGACTAGTAACATATGTATGTTACTAGTCTAAGTTACTCTCCACTATGACCAGCCTTAGTAGTGTATATACTCCAGGTATGCTCCGGTAGTCTCTTGGAAAACGAGCTGGCTAATGGCAGTAATTAATTAAGGTAAGTTAAAAAAGAAGGGTTGTCCATGTCGGATCCGGTTTGCCTGCTCCCTTCCCGTGCTCCCATCCGTGCTCCCACTTTATCCTACGGTTGTCTTTTTTCCTCTTTTCTTTCTAATCTAATCATCTCTCCCCCCCCCCCTCCTGATTTTAAGGGGGTGGGGCCGGGCCTTATTTTGTTCCAATCAAATCAAGCCACGTACACAGGAGCACGGATGGGCACACGCCGGGGGAGCAGGCAAGTCTCGTCCGTCCATGTCAGGCGCTGCCTGCTCAGGCCTTAACCTCAACAATGTGTGTTGACGATTAATTATAGACTCCTGTTCATACGTTGAACCAAAATTTTAGCAAACAAATTGGTCCTACTGGCTAGCCTGATTAAATTTTAGATGGATCGGTCAATTCATGAGTAGTTGTACTAACTTGTTGCCAACTGGTTTGACTTGATGTCACCAGTGGGAAATTAGAAGCAAATTACCAAGGTAAAGATGATGAACTCTGTTTCGCCCGAGTTCCACTTTACTTGGATGTCTCTCTCTGCCAGGAGGGGATTAGTTACTGCATCATCACGTAGGGATTAGTTACTGATTGATCTCACTAGAGCTTGAAGCATAAAGAGGGCCGGTCTATCTTGCCTCTTGGGAGGAGACAGGGACTGCCACACAAGTAATCATGCACAATCAAACTCTGTAATAATCTCGTTTCAAAAAAAAATTATAACTCGTTTCAAAAAAACAAACTCTGTAATAATGTCTGGTGAGTGGGATGTTTGTTTGGTGTTGGACTTCTGTTCCTCTTATCTTTGACAGTGGAACCCAGGGGCGAGTCATATGGGAAAAACATCAATATAAAATTTTCTATTAACATACGTTCAGTGGAACCCGACCCAGCAGACGACTGCATCATTCCTCGACCGGTTCCAAATTTCACGAGACATTCCATGGCACACATCTATTTCAAATGCTTCTTCTTGTTGAGAAGCGGGAAGAAGAAGAAAAACACGAAATATTCCTACTCAAACGAAAAGAACAACGAGGTTGCACCAAACTTGTCGGATGCTTTGAAATCTTCAATCTGAATTATGTTTACTAAACTAATAATTCAGAGTGAGAAGTGCAAAACTATTATGGAAGGATAAAAGGGCACCAGACTTCAGTAGTGAGCACTGCGAGTCATTCAATCTTTCCATGTCTGTCAATCTGTTGTGTTCGTTAGATTGGATAGTCCTTGGCTGGTTGGTTGCTGCCTATCCATCTTCCACAACGCCGTCCCGGCCATTACGCACTACTGTTTGTTGCCTCCACGTGCGTTAATTGGTCACCTCACATGCTCAAACATATGCACACGGCTAAGCTGCAAGTTTTAGCAAGTGTAGAGAGACAGGGATATGAACGAATGATGAGGCGTCAGGTTGGTCGCATTATCTTAGCTAGGCCTGTGTGGGAAGAAATCAGCCTGTTTGTTTGTTGGTTGGGCTGCATTAAAAAATTAACCCGCACGAAACTTAAAATACTTCTGGCCCTGCACCGCTGGGAACACTCGATTTAGCCGTTTCCAGCGAGCCAGGCTCCAGCGATGTAGCGGAGCCCACGTGGGTGGCTCTCTGGTGCAATCTTGTGCTGGCTGCATTAACCATGTTGGTGAGTTTGTACGTGTTTAGTGTAACTTCCTCTTAATCTTTTTTTTTCTATTCTATATAACGGTGCTTCAATTCAAGATAAGCTTTACATGAAAACGATGCATATCGATGTTATGGTTTCATTTTTGCGATCGGTTCTTAGTTTCATCGACTGTAAATGTTTAATTACCTGTTCATGTTTGCAACAATATTGGATGAATTTTATCAAATTCATCACGCACGGTCAACAGTTTGAAATTGTCTTTGACAAGTAGCTTCACCTTACAGTTTCACACGACTTTCGTGTTGCACATTTTCTATTTCGACGATCATAGACTAGTAGATCTACCTCTTCCTCATGGAGTGTACGCATGCATATGTGTGATCTGTTTTAATGACACTCCTTAATCTCCTCCACCTAGTCGTTCCCCTCGGCCTCCTCGCCCACCGGTGTCACCGCAGGCGTCGCTCCTCTGGGGCACCTCCCCCGTGTGTTGTTGCACTAGCGACACTACCGGTGTCTTTCCTCTGAACCTCCTCTCCCGCATCCTACTACACTCGCGTGATTGTCATTCCTCTCTCGCTTCTCTCCCATGTCCCGCTACACCGAAGCCATCGTCGATGTCATTCCTCTCAACCTCCTCGCTCGCATCCTACTACACTGGCGCCGTCGCCATCAATATTCTTTTCGGCCTCCTCCTCCGTGTCCTGCTACACTGACACCGTCATGGCGCGCACACTACATTTTTTTCTCCATCATTCTCCGCCTCCTCCTATTTGTTACTCCACACGGACTTTCTATACGGCGACGACACTAGCAACTAGAGTTCACCGGGCCATCGACGGGATTGCTCGCCCACGGCTCCGTGCTCGTCGTCTTGGACTCGACGTCGCGACCACCGTCCACCGCATCCTCGAGGAACTCTTGTGTGACGTTGTGTGTTATGTGTAGTTGTTCACTCTTAATCATGTCCAGTGTATGCAATCAAATAACATGCACTAGTATGAGTACAACCAATGTGAGCAACCAAACACAATGTGTAGAGTTGTTTCTACGATGTAGGGAGAGGGAATGCAGGCAACCAATCAACATTTAGATGTTGATTTTTTACCTGAATTTGCTCAACCAGGCCCAACTGGAACAAGTATGCAAAGGGGCAAAAAATGATGCAGGTAACCAAGCACATTATGACTGAATGGATCCACCTTTTCGGACAGTTGGGAGGGCGACACCCATCATCAACCCAATCTTTTTGCAATGCAATCATTCATGCAACAGATGAACATACATGTGGTTGCCAATCCAAATGGAAATCAACATCTCTCCCCAGAAATGGGAACAAAAGAAACTACATACTAGCACGAGCCAAATCAGCCAAGAACACACACATTCATATACAATTCACAGAATAATCATTGATTGATTAGTAAATCCATGATATACTAAGTAGTCCCTCCGATCCATAATAAGCGTGGCAGTTTCAAACTAACCCCGACACTTATTTGGATCGGAGGGGTATATATTTTAAAAAGTACACGGTTTCAGTTTGTATACATGTATGTTTCATTTTTTTGATAAAGATGCATATTTGGTTGGATGAATATACATGTATGTCAATAACAATATGTATGTATGTTTGGTTTCTGCAATCTAACGTATATGTATCTCAATCTTAATTGGGTAGTTGAGGCTAGCTAGCGTGAGATGTCTGGCTTGGGTGGTGAGCAGGTCCCGGTGTCCACGGACGACTCGCAGCTGAGCTTGAAGAAGGAGGCGTCATGGTGCTCCAGCACATACTCCTCCAGCGCGGCAAGCAGCTCACCGGGCATGGGCGCCGCCACGAGGATGTGCCGCGCCGGCGGCGCGATGTACCCCCTCCTTCACCGCCTTGTCGATAAACACCAGCAGCGAGTTGTAACGTTCAACAATCCCACCTAAAGTTGAACAAAATACATTCATCTCAATCAAACTCAACACAAAATCTAACGAAATTTATCACAAATTTGTACGAACTGTATAGAAAAATATGTTCTTTGGGAGTTCATCAGGTGATGACTGACTGGCTTGTCCTGGATGCCGAACTGGGCCCAGGTGATGACCTCGAGCAGCTCCTCCAGGTGAGTGGATGCGATGTGATGTACTAGAATAATTAACCTGCCTGCCTACCTAAAGCTTAGCTTAATTGTTTGTTTGTAGCTAGCTAATTAAGCTGCTCTCATAAAGAAAAGCTCATTAAGGTGTAGCTAATTGCCAGAGAGGACTTTTGGCAATCTCCTGGGCTAAGGCTGCGTGGATCACTCGATGCAGAGGCCGAGAACCTTCCCCTCTTTTAGAAAATAAAATCCACCTAAAGTTGTTCTTCAAACGAACACATGGTAGCTGGATAAATGTACATAGACACACGTTTGTGTATTTTTTTTTTTTGAAATGGAGGTAAACCCCCGGGCTCTGCATCATGATGATGCATGCGGCCCTTTTATTAAAAATCCAGATGTGTAGTGCAATGAAGGCTCTAAGGTGGCCGACGCTGACAGGTGGTCCCCACCATTCCACTTGTACTCAGTTATATATGTCAGCTCCTGGATCATACCATTAAATCCAAGGCATGGCCCAACTATCTATTCCCTTTTCCCCTCAACTTCTTAGTTTCCAATTTGTTCTTTTTGATAAGAATCCAGTTGGAGCACCCGCCATGGTCTAGTGAAAACCAGATGATTGGCCAATGAATTGCTTCCACCGACATATAGGGTATAAGGCCGAATCACCATAGTAGTTGCTTGTCGAATGGTGGAATTGTGCGGTGAGAAAAGACTAGTCACGGGTGAAGCTCCTCGATCATGGGCTAGCGGAACTGGAGGCTTTGCCGACATCAACACACATATGGGATAGTAGAGCCGCCTCCGAACCACCAGATGCAAAAATGACAGATATGATGGCGCGTACATACCAAAGTCATCACCAAGAGGGTCAACTTCTATGTGGTTGAAGCCAGAACAACATTATACCTAGCACTACCCCCGCTGCCGCATCGTCGAAGCAACACCATGAGGTAATATACTCTAACCGTTCAAGAACTAACGTTCTCTTATGATAAGGTCTTTAACGAGAAAAGTATTTCTCTTATGCAAGTTATCTACAGGTGTACCGATACGCTTTCGCTTATGATCGTCTCTACAACGTGTGGAGAATCAAGACCTGTTTATGAAGGTGTGTACATGATTGAAGGCCACGACGAGGGATACTATTACCCGACATGGATGGCAGTATGATCTTAGGATTGGCCCTCACACAGATTAGGCGTTACACAGTCTCTACATGATTACTTGCATTCTACCATTTTTTTTCCTTTTTTGGATCATGGACCTGGTTATGGCTGTGTGCATCCCAGTTATGCAGAGGTCGGGTGTCATGATTAAACCTTTTAAGTAATAAAACGCCCTTTATCAAAAAATAACTAACCACACACTCAACAATTGAGATCTGAGACACCCCCCCCCCTCCCCTCTCCCACCTCCGGGTCGGCGACAGAGGAGGATAGCGGACTTGTGGACTCCTTCGTGAGGATGGATGTTTTGTGTGATCGCGAAGGCCCATTCTACAAAAAAGATCAAATAATGCTCACACCAAGTATTATAGACCCATTAGGTGCTAAATCTTTTCCACACTAGACTTTCTAGTGATTGGATGGACGAATTAACCAAACAAGAAAGGTCGACCTCAAGCCAGCCTTGAATGTCTTGTCCTGGTGTACACTGCAAGGCCAGTCAAGCAGTTGTGGATCCCAGTGCATAATTTGTTTTGGCTAATTAAGTGACCTCTCTCTCTCTCTCTCTACTATCCGACAAACCAAACTGTTAGTGAGAAATAAGAAAAGAAAAGAAGGAAAGTTGCAGCTGGCTATGTCGATTGGGAGAGGAGTTGCAGCGTGTAGGGGGGACATTCTATTCCTGCTCAATTATTTGGCTGACTTGGCTAACTAGCAGCTTATACAACCATACCAATTGGACACGTGGCATCCTCCCATGGGTTCCTAGTGTATCTGCCAGTCTTGGATCTCCCTATCCAATCGATGCAAGCTATGATCTCACTCTTGTCTTTCTAGAGTGTTTAGAAGGAATCGGGTCAAACTATGCGGTTTCCCTCTTGCTGTTTTTCATTATACAATCTGCCCAAAGAATATGAATTAAGTAATCCTTGATCATGCATGCTAAACAAGTTTTGCCACCCCTTTTGGCAAACTATGTATACAAAAGCATTGGTCTCTGTCAGTTACAAACGTGTATATGTATACATGCTTGCAAGCATAATTATGAGGTTCTTATGTTAGTGGTGTGTGTGCAAGCACGTCCACATTAATTGACATCAAGTAAGAAAAGAAGTTACACCTTTTCGCAAATGTTACATCAACATATGTCGTCTTGAGTTATAGTTGTAGAGAGAGACAACTAACTTAATTAGCATAAAGAAGTTATTTATCCTGCAAAGAAGACGTGAAACACCAACTAAAGGAGCGCTTGATTGTAAAAATATATATTAATCGTTACGGTGCGATATTAGGTGATGGAAGCAAGATCAGATGTCCCATTTCCATCGAGAAAGCAGTCACTATTTGGTGGATGGTTAGCGACATCGTCCATGGCAATAATGAAAACAATGTGCGTTGCCAGATAAATAGTTTTGATTTTGCTCTTGCGGGATGCGGGATGTGTTGTCAATCATCTGTCCGAAAGTAACCAAAGAAGTTCGGTCGGATAGCAAGGCACCATAGCTTAATTTACTTAGCTTTACTAATTCATCGTCAAAGATTCCATTCGGTGATTAATAAGCTCAATAATGCAACAAGCTGGCTAGTAGTGGCCTACGCAATCCAGGAACTTGTCTAAATAATTTCCTCTCTCTTTCGAGAGACAGAGATGACTAAGGGGTAGAGCAACATGGATGGATGGATGGACCAAAAGTCACCTGTATGTACTTGTGGCTAGATACCGTTGTTAGAGAGGGAGAGGCAATACAACATGATTCCATCGCATCAAGAATAAAGAATTAGTATATCCCATTATGTCGATCCATGAAAAGGAAGGAAGAGCTTTTTTACAGTACCCTGGTACTCCCACAAAAAGAGATGGAGTACCACTTAAATTTGACCCTCCACTTACAAGGGTAGTTTAGTCTTTTCTCCTCTTAATTAGGCCCTTTTTTCTGATTTCTAATCAGATCATGTATCCTATTACTAACACAGCCGCCATCACATGAGAGCAGTTACGTCTCCATGACGACCGACCCATTGCCGCCTGCCATCTGCTATTTGTCACAGGCGCCGATCCAGAGCGAGTGGATATCAAGTTAGCAACCCATGTTGGTCTCACAAATCGAAGGATAAAAAAGTTATACCGATCAATCGATGGATAAGTTTTCTTTGCGCTGGACCGATCAAACAGAACTTGGCTACAAGTTCTCGGAAACCACACAAAATATCTAACTACTAACATGTACAAAAGGAAATTAACACCCAAATATAGTGGAATACACCAAGATAGATCAGGCTCGAAAGAAGTTCGTTCATCAGACCGACATAGTCTAATCAGAGCAGCCGCTTCTCGTTCCTCCATACTGAACCAAGTCCGTCAGATCAACTGCACATTCGTACACCTGCAGTGCCGCCATGATAGATCTACGTCCAACCTGATGATCCCGCTTCGCCCTAGTCATCCTGCTTCAACGCGCGGGCGAGCTTCCAATTGCGCGGGAAAGATGGCTCTTGCAAATGCCCCCGTCGCGGCGGCGGCGGCGCTGCCCACCCCTGGTCGGCGACCCTTCCCAATCGATGCCATTCTGGCAAGTTCGTGCCCTAATGGTTGTCTGTCTCCACAATGGCCTCTATCGACTGTTCTATTGGAATTAGGGTTATTTTTTCAGGAAGAAGAATTAGGGTTCTAGCAATCGAGTCGAATAGCTATTATGTATCAGCGGTGATGCACCGATATGGGAATAATAATAAGAATCAGTTTACCTTTTTACCCCCTATCAGGAGGTACTCTCACACTTTTTTGTTGGTACTCTCTCATACACACCTTGGAGTACCCGTAGACATCAATCGTTGGATCAAGAGAAATGAAGGGCCCATATTCATTTAGGGGTACTGTAAAGGAGCTCAAAGGAAATTGAATAGTAACTACTCTTCATATATACTCCTAGTATAAGAGCAGCTCCAACGATATCTAGATTTTATTATCACTATAAAACAAGATTTAAATTTAAAATGGCCTAAGCAACATGCACATAGACTAGGGGCCTATAGTCACCCATGGGGGGAAATGCAGTCATAAACGCAGACGCACTTGCTTGCATTGGGGAGGAAGGCCAGGGTGATGGGAGCTTGCGGATGAGAGCTTGGGGGCGACGAGCGGGGTCGAGGTGGATACTGCGCGTACGAATATATCTTCGATCATGCGAATGCGAACGTGCACTCCCATATGAATATAAACGTGATGACGACACATGGCTGGCCGATCATGTCAACAGATATTAACATAAGTAGGCAACTGAAACAGACACTGATTATGATCCAGCTGGCTGATGTAGAGCATTGACTCCATGGTAGCAACACGCCTACGTGTTGTCCAGCAATTGGTTCAGCAGGACATACGTGCGTACGTGTTGACAATTAGTTTAGCTACCCTAATTTGTTTAGAGTATTATTAGTAGTGTATAAGTAATACCCGGCGCTCCTTGTTTCTTGCTTGTAGAAGTTAACTAGGCAAGTTAACCATGGGGCCATGGAGGGTTGTCCTTTTCAGCTCTCGGCTTAATATGAAGATGTATGCGTGTTGACGATCATAGATAGACTCCTGTTCATACGTTGCACCAAAATGTCAGCAAAGAAATCGGTCCTTGCTAGCTAGCTAGATTAAAGTATACCTATGCATGGATGGGTCGGTCAATACATGAGTAGTTGCACTAACTTGTTGCCAACTGGTTTGACTTGATGTCACCAGTGGGAAATTAGAGATGATGAACTCGGTCCGTTTACTTGTGCCCTAATCAACCTGTGAGCAGCTTCTTAGCTTCCTTTGCACCCCACGTATATTCAATTCAATTCGATTCTCTGTCGGACGATTCTTATCCAAAAGTTGAAAGGTATCATCGCATCGCATAAAGGAGGCTTGGCCCATCTTGCCTCTCGGGGGGAAACCGGGACTGCGTGCCACACGTACTAAAATCATGATCAAACGCACTGTAGTAACTCTGTAAATATGTTTGTCTTGGGTGAGTGGGATGTGTGTTGGGTGTTGGACCTCTGTTCCTTTTATCTTTGATGATTGTGAAACCCAGGGCGGGGTAGTATATGAAGAAAAGGTCAATGTAAAATGTTTAATTAACGCACGTTCGGTGGAGCCTGACCCAGCGGATGACCATGTCGTCCGTTGGCTCCTTCCGATTTTCAGGAGACGTTTCAAAGCACGCATCTATGTCAACTTCTTTGGATTGAAAAGAGGGAAGAAGGAATAAAAGAGATCCCCCTGTTCGAAGGATAAGTCATATGTTGTTTACATGCCTTTTGTATGGAGTAATTCCTCCGATTGCTCCGTATCCTTACTATGAAGACGTATGTGTGGGTGTCACCCGTGTTAGACCGAACGACGCCACCTAAGCAAGGGGTACCTATTTGAATATTTTCCAAATTAAATCAAGTTCAAATTTTTTGAGTTCTTTTTATTTTGATTAAAATAATTTCATTGGGTGGTGTTGAATTCAAGGTGAATTGTACTAATTCAGGTTGAAACGTGTAGCAAATACCTCCAACTCAAGTAGTTGCCTCCATTTCTCAGCCACTATTTTCTTATAACACATGGTTCAATTTCAACCTTTCTTTTTTTCCCCGCCAATCTCCTTCCTCATATAGACGTCTCTCTCTCTGTGTGTGTGTGTGCGCGCGCGTGTGTGTTATAGACCGAACGAGGCTCTTGAATTCAAGGTGAATTGTACTAGTTCAGGCCGAAATGTGCAATTATATTAGCCTCTCTAGCAATAGCCCCCATTTCAGAGCCCCTAAAGGTTAAAGGGGGACCACCTCCCATTTCCCAGAGCCTGGAAAATGCCTCCAACTCAAGAAGTTGTCTCCATTTCCCAGCCACATTTTCTTATAACACATGGTTCAATTTTCACCATGCCTTTTTCCTCCCGCCTCTCTCCTTCCTCATCTAGTGTCGCAACTCGGATGTGGCGGCGGAGCTTCAGAGTTAGCAGGTGCACGATGATGACATTGTATCGGCAGTGTTGCGCGGCATGGGTGACGTCAGGAGGCTTCAGCTAGTGACTTGAAATGCAGATATTTTTAGGTGGGGATCGTGGGCCTCCCAATTTTGGAGACCTCAAAAAACTTATTTGGTGACCTAAGAGAGAGAGGGGGGCTTGTTAGGGCATCTCCAGCCGCGCCCCCAACAGGCCCTCCCCAGGCGATTTTGCCGCGCCGGCGCCAAAAAAAGGGCCCGGTCGCGCCCCCAGAAGCCCGTTTTTCGCCGGCTTGGGCCAAAACTGGTGCCGGCGGACCCAGGCCAAACCCGGCGCCCTGGGGGGCGCTTGGGGAGCCGGCACAAGCGAAAAAGGCGTGTGGGCCCGCCCTGGCGGCGACCTGAGGGCCTTTTCCCGCCGCTTCTTGACGCTTTTCCCTCACATCTCTTCCGCTCGCTCGCCTTCCTCCCGCCATTCCCTCCCTTTCTCCCGCCAAACCCACTCCAGCTCGCCTTTCAGTCGCCGCCATGCCGCCGAAGAAGTACGCCATGCCGCGCGCGGCGGCAACCACGACTGGCACCGTGGCCCAGCCGAAGCAGAGGAAGCCGAGGGCGCCGCCATCGAAGCCACCGGGCATGTCGAACGTGTTGGAAATATGCCCTAGAGGCAATAATAAATTAGTTATTATTATATTTCCTAGTTCATGATAATCGTTTATTATCCATGCTAGAATTGTATTGATAGGAAACTCAGATACATGTGTGGATACATAGACAACACCATGTCCCTAGTAAGCCTCTAGTTGACTAGCTCGTTGATCAATAGATGGTTACGGTTTCCTGACCATGGACATTGGATGTCGTTGATAACGGATCACATCATTGGGAGAATGATGTGATGGACAAGACCCAATCCTAAGCTTAGCACAAAGATCGTGTAGTTCGTATGCTAAAGCTTTTCTAATGCCAAGTATCATTTCCTTAGACCATGAGATTGTGCAAATCCCGAATACCGTAGGAATACTTTGGGTGTGCCAAATGTCACAACGTAACTGGGTGGCTATAAAGGTACACTACAGGTATCTCCGAAAGTGTCTGTTGGGTTGGCACGAATCGAGACTGGGATTTGTCACTCCGTGTGACGGAGAGGTATCTCTGGGCCCACTCGGTAGGACATCATCATAATGTGCACAATGTGATCAAGGAGTGGATCACGGGATGATGTGTTACGGAACGAGTAAAGAGACTTGCCGGTAACGAGATTGAACAAGGTATCGGGATACCGACGATCGAATCTCGGGCAAGTACAATACCGTTAGACAAAGGGAATTGAATACGGGATTGATCGAATCCTCGACATCGTGGTTCATCCGATGAGATCATCGTAGAACATGTGGGAACCAACATGGATATCCAGATCCCGCTGTTGGTTATTGACCGGAGAACGTCTCGGTCATGTCTGCATGGTTCCCGAACCCGTAGGGTCTACACACTTAAGGTTCGATGACGCTAGGGTTATAAAGGAAGTTTGTATGTGGTTACCGAATGTTGTTCGGAGTTCCGGATGAGATCCCGGACATCACGAGAAGTTTCGGAATGGTCCGAAGGTAAAGATTTATATATGGGAAGTCCTGTTTTGGTCACCGGAAAAGTTTCGGGTCTTATCGGTAACGTACCGGGACCACCGAGAGGGTCCCGGTAAGGATGGCAATGGGTAGGGTATGGGCAGGGTAGAACAATATCATACCCATACCCATATAGTCAGTGGGTACAAAATTCTACCCATATCCGTACCCATGGGTATAAAACTTTACCCATACCCATACCCGACGGGTACCCATACCCATTGGGTACCCAACGGATAGAACAAATAGTACACAAGTTGTTCACAATTTTACACTCATTCATAGCACATTTGACAAAAAATCAAATATCTTAGCTCAATAACAAGTAGATGGGTACAAGACTACTATCAAAATTTAGAAATCACAACATACTCATAAAGTCAATAGGAATATACGAGTCACATGACAAATTAATGATTAATTGACAACAACTTAACATTATTTTTACAAGCGGGCAGGGTACGGGTACACCCGCGGGTACAAGGCTATACCCGTACCCTACCCATGACTTAAGGGGTAGGGTATGGGTACTACCCATGGGCATAAAAGTGTGCCCATACCCTATCCATGCGGGTACGGTACCCGCGGGTACCCGTACCCATGGGTAAAATTGCCATCCTTAGGTCCCGGGGGTCCACCAAGTGGGGCCTCCAGCCCCGGAGGCTTGCATGGGCCAAGAGTGGGAAGGGACCAGCCCCTGAGTGGGCTGGTGCGCCTCCCACAAGGCCCAACACTACTAGGAAAAGGCCTACTAATGGCGCACCTAATTTGGCCATTAATGGCGCATTAGTGGTGCGCCATTAGTAGCATGCTATTAGTATCTGGTATACTAATGGCGCACCCCAGATGCGCCATTAGTATATACAATAGTGCGCCATTAGTATGCCTCCCAAGGGGCCATGTATACCCAGGTGCTTTGGCATACTAATGGCGCACGACAGCAAGATGCGCCATTAGTAACTTCGGCATACTAATGGCGCACTCTTTAATGATGCGCCATTAGTATCCTTTGGCATACTAATGGCGCACTATGATGTGATGCGCCATTAGTATGAATATTAGGTTTTTTTATTTTTTTAATTTTCTGTTTTTTGCACAGGTTACAAAATGTATAATTGGACAAAATATAGACAACACACATCAACAACAGATTCATCGAATACAATAGAAGATTAGTCTCTGAATACAATTCATCATTTTAGTCTCCGAATACAAGTCATCATATTAGTCTCCGAATTGAAAAGACCGAACAAAGATAGAACATTATATTACAAGTCTCGAGACCGCGAGTTTGTCTTCACATTACAAGTCGATATCGATCATCTAAACTACCATCACATAGAAGAGAGCTGCGGTCATCACGATGAGCATCATCATGATGAAACTCGTCTTCATCCGGTTCCTCCTACGCTCCCTCCCCTCTCCCGCTAGATAGCGGGCGTATCTATATTTGGCCTCGGCCCTAGTGGCGTACCCTTTGTAACTGTTACCGCTGAATCGGTGAACCTGTCTCCGACACTCCTCCCAGTCGTCGTAGACTCCGGGAACCTTACCCTTGTACACGACATACCACGGCATCGCTATGCAGTAGCCAAACGAAACGTTAGTACCAATTCACAGACAATACATAAGCAATATATAAGTATGCAACAGAAAAATTGGAAGAGAAAAGCAAGACATTAATAGCATCGATTACATCTTAAGTTGAACGACTCTCGAAACCAAAGAGACATACTACAAGTTCATTAAAGTTTAATTACAACATGAGACTCAAGGGACCAGAGCGTGGATGAAGCTCTATTGTGGGAGTCATGAAAGAACGGGCGTTGTCAGCCTGCATTTGTAGGATTGTGTCGATGTCATAGTTGGACGGTTGATTTCTGAGGTAGAACTGCCCCGCGGTACGAAAGACATCTTGATGGATGATTTCCGCAAACTCCGACTGGATGCGAAAGAATTCTTGTCTGATGTCCGCATCCTGGATTGCCGACACGCTCGCGGCCCAATCTTTGAGTCTACTCGGTAGCAGAAGTTGATGATGGTCCCGTACAATCGCCCGCATGTGATGGATGGCGTAGTAGGCACCCTTCTGACCGCCAGGCGGCTGCTTGACACAGCAGAACATCGTATTGTGGGAGAACACGTGCTTGCCGTACTTACGAATAGGCCTGGTGAAGGTGCCTCCAGATTTGACGTAGCCGGGGAGAACATCATCAAGAACCTTCTTGACATTTGTGTAGTCTACGTTCGACTGACGGTCCGGGTCGAAATACGTGGCCATGGAATATTTGGGGCTTAGGAGGATGAGCGTGCAACGTGTGTCACTGCAGAAAACACGGAATGTTAAAAGAAAAACGATCGAAATCTAAGAATTCATATGTTACGGGGCGGTTGAGGGGAGGACTTACTCGGGAAAGTAAGGCACGAGGAAGTTATCCTTATCTTGGTTTGCCAGAATGACGCCTTCGAGGTAAGAACTCGCGACTTGACAGTCCCCAGCGCTGCCCAAGATCTTGGCACGCATGTAGAAGGGGTCGACTATCACGATGTCCGGGGTCTTGTCGCGAATGATCCGCATCTCCATACTCAGCGAAAATAGCCGAACGAAGGTGTAGTGCAGCGGATGAAGGTTCAACATAGTGTGGATGTCATCAAACCGCAGGACGATCGTACCCCCGATGGAGTTATCCACAAAGCCCTTGCCCTCTGGCACCTTGGCCGCGAAAACCGGGTATGCCACATCCTTCTCTCCGAGACGCCGCTTCTCCAAAGAAAGAACACTGTCATGCAGACTCCGCATAGCACCGGTTGCAGCATCGAGCATATTTCTCGGTAGCATCGGCCTACCCGCCACATGCACCCTCCTCGAGATATCCTCAGGTGAAGGTGGCCCGCCCTGAGCACAGATCGTACTCGGTGCCGGCTGGCCTGCACCCTTGTTAGTCTTTCTTTTGCGTGCCTTCTTCTTCTCCTGTAATGGGACCGAGTTCTGCTCACAGACCGCCTTCTTGAGTGTGTTGGGGCTGATCATATTTCGCACCTCGCCTATCTGAGGCTCGGTGAAGTCGGCAACTGGAGGCATCTCCTGAGAGCTGAACTGCAGACGACGCCTGTTGCAACTTGGCTTCTCCGCGGTACCAACTAGATCGTGCATGTCTTTTGTTGGGTTGGGTTCTTGAGAAGGAGGCCCCATGAAGTCGCCACCGTACCCATGATCGGCAAAGTACTGATCGACGTTGGCAAATGTATCATCGTCGTCGTTGTTCTGATCCTGTGCCATATGCATGTTTGGATCCAGTGGCATAGGGATGTCCGGCACCGTTGCGGCGGTCTTGCCATGGGGCCGATTTGGCGCCGGCACGACTGGCGGTGTTGTCTTTGGGGTGGTGTCCCCCGCCCTCAAACGAATCTGGCTCTTCGGCCAAAGCAGGGGCCAGCTCAGGCAGGCACTGAGGGTCATCACGTCATCATCGTCGGCCCCGACGGGTGGAATCGGAGGTAACAGCTCGTCGCAGCCTGGCAGCACCCGAACCAGTTGAACCCTAAACAAGTTGGGTGGCATCTAGGTACCGTGGAACAAGGGGTTGCCCGGTTGAACGATTTTGCCCTTGGCGACATCGACCAACTCGTTGTTCACGAAGTGCAGGAGAGTGCACGGAACGTCGGCGGCGCCCTGCGAAAACATGTAGGGCGTCAGGGATGCCCAGTCAAAGGCAAGGAGATGAAGTCCTCGGCCGAGAGAGGCTTAATTAGTTACCGTGATGATGGCGTCGAGCTCGGCTAATGTCGAGGCACCGCCAATGGCGGGCGTGCAGTTGACAGAGGGGCCGCTTGCTGCAGAGGTGCCGGCCGACGTACACCCGGGTGCATTAAGCTCCCGTGTCGGTGTTGGAGACACCAATGCCGCCTCCACCGGAGACACCAATGGCCCCGCCATCGCGTTCTGCGAGTTGCTGGCCGTGAAGCTAGGAATCGGGGGCGGCCCCTGTTGGCCGCCCGCAATCCACGCACTAATCCCCTGGATCAAGGTAGGCACAATGGCGGTGATCGTCGCTCCGAGTTGTTGTTGCACTTGCTCTTGGACAATCTCCGGAATCCGCGCCACCTGTGCCCTAAGTTCTTGAACCTCGCGCGCCTGGCTTTCCGAGCTGGTCTTTTTCTCCTTTCGCCCACCAGTGTTATAGTATGACGACCATTTTGTCGACAAGCCTTTGCCGGCCACACGACCAGCTGACGTCGGCTTACTGAGCTTATCATTGTTCTTCATTACATTCAACGCCCTATTTAGAGTGGTGTCCCAAGGGTTTCTCTTAGTCGACCCCGCGCTACTGCTTTCAGTCGCCTGCGGAAGGAATGTGAACCATTTAGAAATTTGGCTTCATTAATTAGAATGCAACCATATGGAGCTAATTACGCGGGGGTGTATTCCTTACCAGAACAAGCTCAAGCGCCCTGGTCTTCGGATCCGTGGTAAGCTCCTTTGTTTTCGGGTCCTTCTTGTACCGGGCCCTGACAGAGTTCCTGGTCTGCTTGTCACCGTATTTATCGAAGAGGGGCGGTAGGCCTTGCTCGGCACGGTCCGCCTCCTCCTTGTCCCATATAGGCTCCGCCACTCTGTAACCGCCGGGACCGAGTGTGTGTTCCCCTAAGTTCAGCTCCCGCATTTCTTTCCCCCACTTACTTGATTCGGAGCTTGCGGTGCTCGAGCAATTGATCTTGAAGTCATTGTAGTCATCTTCGGTGATCGAAGGATTTTTCTCCTTGATCTTCTCATAACTCTCACCTTTCTCGATCATTCTCTTCACATTGCTTTTCCAAGTAGACAGGGTCGTGCTCATCTTCGTGAGGGCAGCATTGTTCACTTTATTCCCTTTGAGGCTTGTGTTTTCAAATTCAGCGGGGAACTTGTATCGTTCGTGCAGCTTCATGAAGAGGAGGTTGCGCAAATTCCCTCAGACAGGATGCCTGAGGTTCTCGGTGTTGATCGAGACGGTGCTCCGGAGAATGCACCCGAGCTGAAGCGAGTACCCCTTGACTATTCGTTCGGGCGCCGTTGGATTCCCGTTGGAGTCCACTTCAGTAACTTCCTCCTTGAGGGTGCGGAGCACGGCCGGGCGCCGGTCCTTCCGTTGCCTCTTCGATTGGCTGCCATCTGTGCGTGCGCCGCCATCATCAGTGGTGGCATCCTCGGCGGCACCATTAGTGGTGGCATCAGTGGGGTCATCCTCGGCGGTACCATCAGTGGTCTCAGGATCGGTGGGGAAGGCGGCGTCCTCATACAAGTGAGGTTGTTCCTCCATCTCCTGGGACAGCTCCCAGAATTTCTTGCCGCCCGAACCCCCGGCCTCATCGTTGTTGGCCATGTTTCTCTATAAATAGGAACAAAGTTTGGTCAAAAAGTTGGTTATTGTCAAGGAACAAGATATCTAAGTTGACCAAATAACCTAATTCTCGAGGAATGTCGCCAAAAAGTTGGTTATTGTCAAGGAATAGAGATGTTTGTGATATTGCCTAGGTGTTTTGGGATAGAACCTGTTAGTGTGTTGTTGCTAAGGTCGAAGTCCACGTTCTCAGGGTAACCTAGTTCTTGAGGGGTGTGTCTAGAAAGTTGGTTGCTGCAAAGATACAAGGTTGTGAGTTTGGTCAAATTGCCTATGATGCTTGTGATATTGCCTTGGATCTTGAAGGCACTGTTGCATGATGCAGGGGTGTGTCTAGAAAGTTGGTTGCTGCAAAGATACAAGGTTGTAACACTGGGATTTGTGCACAAGCTAAGCTAGCTAAGACAGTAGCTTCCTTGCAACCCACAAAAGACAAAGGAAAAGGGGTGAAAAGGGGGAGATGGTTAGCTTTGGTGAGCAGGCAACATCTTCCTAACCCCCTTCTTCTTGTCTCCTCTCACTATCTCTCTCACACACATGGCAAGCAAGGGTGTCTGAGTACAACAACAACAACAAAGCCTTTAGTCCCAAACAAGTTGGGGTAGGCTAGAGGTGAAACCCATAAGATCTCGCAACCAACTCATGGCTCTGGCACATGGATAGCAAGCTTCCACGCACCCCTGTCCATAGCTAGCTCTTTGTCGATACTCCAATCCTTCAGGTCTCTCTTAACGGACTCCTCCCATGTCAAAATCGGTCGACCCCGCCCTCTCTTGACATTCTCCACACGCTTTAGCCGTCCGCTATGCACTGGAGCTTCTGGAGGCCTGCGCTGAATATGCCCAAACCATCTCAAACGATGTTGGACAAGCTTCTCCTCAATTGGTGCTACCCCAACTCTATCTCGTATATCATCATCCGGACTCGATCCTTCCTCGTGTGGCCACACATCCATCTCAACATACGCATCTCTGCCACACCTAACTGTTGAACATGTCGCCTTTTAGTCGGCCAACACTCCGCGCCATACAACATTGCGGGTTGAACCGCCGTCCTGTAGAACTTGCCTTTTAGCTTTTGTGGCACTCTCTTGTCACAGAGAATGCCAGAAGCTTGGCGCCACTTCATCCATCCGGCACTCTCTTCAGAGGGTGTCTGAGTGTGTGAAAAAAATACTAAACTAATCCAACCACTAAAGCAAATTAATTTTTATTTCGGTTGAGAATCGGGCACCTTCTAGGTCAAGAAAATTGGGCATGACCTTTGCTAATTTTCTTGACCTAGGAGTACCCCATTTCTCAACTGAAATGGAAATTAATCAACGTTTCAGGAGAAAGGGGTTATTTTAGAAGATCACAAGTAGCAGCAGCATCACTTGACAAAATCACAACTAGCAGCAGCAACTCGCATATAGCAGCAGCAGCATCACTTGACAAGTTTCAGACCACATAAATAGCACAAGTGACATGAAAATTCACTTGTAGTGTACTGATAGCACAAGTGACATGAAAATTCCTTTTACTGTCAAAAAACAACTAATAGCACAAGTGACATGAAAATTCAGGAGTAGGAGATCACAAAGGCCATGTCATGCTTGGCAATATTTGTTTACTGAAACTAAATGAACATTTTAGTGTCAATAAAAATGTTTTACATATCCTGCAGACAAGTGCAACCACCGGTAGAGGAGTTTCAGCTGTTTCTTTGAACATTTTACTGTCATCACTTACTGAACCTTTTACATATGCACAGGTTTTAGCTAATTTGAACATTTCACAAGGAATGCCATCACTTACTGAGTGATTTGAGTGAAATGCACTTGCAACCAAAAGGCCGAAAGGCAGGCCGGTTTGCTCTTCTATGAAAATGGCACACCTTTTCATGGCATCTTGTACGAAAGACATAACTATGGGGTTTTTACATATCTGTTTCTTTGAACATTTTACTGTCAATAAAAATGATGTACTGCTGCTTTCAGTTAATTCAAATTAGCTAAAACCTTTTACTGTCAAATAGTGCTAATGTTTACTCTATGAAATGAACTACTTCTCCTCCTTTCAATTGATACATGTTTGCTTTTGCAATGCTATTGATTTTTTCCCTTTCTCTTTTACAGAAGGCCACAAGACAACAAATGCATTCTTCCTTCTATTTGTTTGCTCTTTCCTACATCTTACTTCAGTATAGTAAATCGTGTGTAATCTGTTTTTGCCAGTGTAACAAGAAACTACCCGGTGGTGTTGACACCCCTCTTCTCGTTGCTATAACTGCTCCCTCACTGAAATGTGTAAAGCTCCTGGTGGAGGTATCGTGCCTGCAGTATTCATTTTTGTTGTGTTAGGCCTTGGAAAGTTAGAATTACTTAAGCAAATTTTTGCTCAATGCTATATTTTTCGACACTAAAGTAGGTTTGGCCTTCTTTGATGGTGTTTATTGTTTGAGCTACCTTTGAGACATTTTTGTGGCCGCTCTACACTAAGGTTTAACACAAGAAAACACCATGTCTAATCGGCAATGAACCTAACAGCCCATAGAGAGTTCCTCTACAAACCGATTTGTAATATATAGTATTTTTTGGCAGGCTGGTGCAGATGTCAATGGTGGTCTTGTAGCCCCTTCGGTTGTTGCTCCTGAGATGAAAGGTTTAACTACATGCTTGAAACTGTTACTGGAAGCTGGTGCTGACCCTGTGTAAGATTTCTGTACCTCTATGCCATGGCATGCCAATTGCTTGAACATCCAACTGATGTTAACAGTTTATTTAGAGCTGGTGCTCTCGCAAACAGGCCCATGAATTAGTGGAGCTGGGTATCCATAGTTCTAAGAATTCAAGGAGCTGGAATTGGGGGTGTTTCGGTGTGCATTTTGTTTGTTAAGCTTAAATCATCTTATACCAACTATGGGAAGCACATAATACCAATGCTTACAGAAAAGAAATCTGTGTGCTCAACAAAACTTAGGCATTGATCCTATAACTCATCGTGCCAGAGAGAGAGAGAGAGGGGGGGGTCTGACCTACTGCTGTGCGTCCGAGGCACGATGCGTGGGAGGTTTGCCGGTGATGGATGTCGCCTGCCTGCCGGTGACGGATGCCGCCTGCCTAGATGCAAATGGGGGTTGAGTGAGTCACAGCAGGCCAGGGGAAGGTACATGAATGGAGAGAGAGAGAGAGAGGCTTACTGACCTGCTGCTGTCCGGCGGCGGCTGGTCCAGATCCAGGAGCCTCTGTGGCCGTGATGAGAGGGCGAGGCGGAGGTGAAGAGCGGGATGGGGCGCGGGGAGGATGCCGGGGAGTGGGGTGCGGGGAGGATGTCAGGGCGGCGGGGCAGCGGCGTCGGGAGAGGAGAGGGGAAGGGGATCGAGGGCGAGGGCGAGGGAGAGAGAGGGGATAGGGAGGGGCCGGGGAGGGAGGGGAATATGGATGGGGCCGGGCATAATACTAATGGCGCACCACCCCTCGGTGCGCCATAAGTATATCCATACTAATGGAGCACCCCACCGTGGTGTGCCATTAGTATTTTTTTTTTGATTTCTGCTCGAGCCAACAGGTTATCTTCCACCTGACCTGATCCACACCAAGTTCCCTCTACTAGCTTGACTGGTCAGCAGCCAGTTCTCACACCAGGAGGTCCTGGGTTCGATTCTCAGGCTCCACAATTTTTTTATCCATTTAAAATGTTGTTTGGTACTTATTTGTGTTTAAATATGTTCAAACTTGTTTAAGTCATAATAGTAATATTTTTTATAAGACAGTAATAATTTTTTAAAAAATTACATCAAACAGTAAT